>NW_024081192.1:300520-397515 GCF_003009895.1 Hyaena hyaena
AAATAAATAAATGAACATTAAAAAAAAAAAAGAATGAAAACACACCAAAGTAATAACATACACATTGGGAGGTCAATGATTAAAATTAAATTGTTTCAGATTTCTACTGCTTTTCTTTTCTATTCTTTTAAAAATTTTAAAAAATGTTTTATTTATTTTTGAGAGAGACAGAGACAGCATGAGTAGGGGAGGGGCAGAGAGAGAGGGAGGCACAGAATCTGAAGCAGGCTCCAGGCTCTGAGCTGTCAGCACAGAGCCCGACACGGGGCTCGAACCCACGAACCGTGAGATCATGACCTGAGCCGAAGTCGGATGCTTAACCGACTGAGCCACCCAGGCACCCCAAGTCTCTTATGTTTTGTCCTCCCTCTCTGTTTTTATATATTTTTTGCTTCTCTTCCCTTATGTTCATCTGTTTCGTATCTTAAATTCCTCATATGCGTGAAGTCATATGATATTTGTCTTTCTCTGAATAATTTTCCTTAGCATAATACCCTCCAGTTCCATCCACATAGTTGCAAATGATAAGATTTCATTCTTTTTGATTGCCAAGTAATACTCCATTGTGTGTGTGTGTGTGTATGTATGTGTGTGTGTTTGTGTGTGTGTATACCACATCTTCTTTATCCATTCATCTGTAGATGGACATTTGGACTCTTTCCATACTTTGGCTATTGTTGATAGCGCAGCTATAAATATTGGGGTGCATGTGCCCCTTCAAAATAGCACACCTGTTTCCCTTGGGTAAATACCTAGTACTGCAATTGCTGGGTCGTAGGGTAGTTCTGTACCTCCATACTGTTTTCCAGAGTGGCTGCACTAGTTTGCCTTCCCAGCAGCAGTGCAAAATAGATCCTCTTTCTCCACATCCTCGCCAACATCTGTTGTTGCCTGAGTTGTTGATGTTAGCCATTCTGACAGGTGTGAGGTGGTATCTCATTGTGGTTTTCATTTGTATTTCCCTGGTGATGAGTGATGTTGAGGATTTTTTCATGTGTCTGTTCACCATCTGGATGTCTTCTTTGGAGAAGAGTCTATTCATGTCTCTTGCTCATTTTTTCACTGGATTATTTGGTTGTTGGGTGTTGAGATTAATAAGTTCTTTATAGATTTTGGATACTAACCCTTTATCTGATATGTCCCTTGCAAATATCTTCTCCCATTCTGTCAATTGTCTTTTAGTTTTTTTTTTATTTCAAAGTAGTTGTTTATTAACTGACCTGATTACAAAAATAATCATGGTAGATACCTTAGTTCATTCTTCTAATAAGCATATTGACCTGATCTTCCCTGTTGCCAGCATCCCCACCTTCTACAAAATGGGTGGTCTTCTTCTTCATTCCCCCTCGTGGAGAAGATAACTTGAAGGGCCATAAAAACTTGTTTGCTTCTTTGAAACGTTTTCCAACCAGTGTAGATCTCATGAATCAGGTCCTCCATGCAGATGATGCCGTATTTACCAAGAGATCGAGCAATCAATGTGTTATCTGTCAGGGTAATTCTCTTCTTGTTGATTTTGCCATAACCCCGCTTGTAGATCAATTCATTCACGGACTTCAGGTTTGGGAGCTGTCTTTTAGTTTTACTGATTATTTCTTTCGCTGTACAGAAACTTTTTATTTCGATGAGGTCCCAGTAGTTCATTTTTGCTTTTGTTTCCCTTGCCTCCGGAGATGTATTGAGTAAGAGTAAGAAGTTGCTGTGGCTGAGGTCAGAGAGGTTTTTGCCTGCTTTCTCCTCTAGGATTTTGATAGCGGCCTGTCTTACTTTAGGTCTTTCATCCATTTTGAGTTTATTTTTATGTATGGTATAAGAAAGTGGTCCAGGTTCATTTTTCTGCATGTCGCGGTCCAGTTTTCCTAGCACCATTTGCTGAAGAGACTGTATTTATTCCATTGGATAGTCTTTCCTGCTCTATCAAAGGATAGTTGGCCATACGTTTGTGGGTCCATTTCTGGGTTCTTTATTCTGTTCCATTGATCTGAGCGTCCTTTTTTGTGCCATATAATACTTGTTTTGCAACAAGTATTAACTAACTTTTAGAGGCATGCACCCACCCACCGGCCTCAATCGTCTATCTTGTGGGGGCAGATACAATGCAAGAAACAACTAAAAAAGAAAAATGAGAAAGCATGACAGGTGGAAGAAGACAGAAAGATTGCTTCAAAGGGCCACAGCTTTAGCTCTCACTTCTCTGGAACCCAGAGCGAGCACGAGGGGGTGGGAGGGGTGCCTCATCTCGTGGATGATTGGTTGGCTTCTCTGACCAATCATGAGCAGTGAGTGGTTTTGCTTATCATTGAGATCCACCTCCCCAAGGGTTTTGGAGCCACGTTTACAAATGGAAATAGGGTAAGTAAGAGGGACAGAACAGTCAGCCAATGAGACCTTGCAGCGTTCTTGGGCGGGGGTGAGGCCGCTGCCAGGTTTAGGGCGGAAGGAGCTGCTCCGGGTAAGAAGGTGAACGAAAGATGGCGGCGGAAACGCTGCTGTCCAGTGTGTTGAGGCTGCTGCTTCTGGGGCTCCTGTTACCCGCAACTCTGACCGGCGGTGTCGGAAGCTTGAATCTAGAGGAACTGAGTGAGATGCGTTATGGGATCGAGATCCTGCCGTTGCCGGTCATGGGAGGGCAGGTGTGGAGGCGTGGAGGGGCGAGGATCTGGGGCAAGGGGAAGGAGGGAAAGCTAGAGGAGTAAGGGCGGCTGTGGAGTCTGCATGGGGCACCTAAGAGGAATCGGGAAGAGTAGCTAGGGGTTTTACGACGACTCCTAAGGACCGTAGACTGAGACCCATTCCCCTGGGGCTAGGGACTGGGAGGGGTGGGGCTTCCTGCTGTCAGCTTCAGTTCCTGATCGAAGCACCCAGACTCCGCCCGGTAGAGAAGTGGGAGCGCTCGCTCCCCTCACCCGCCAAACACAGCTGGAGGACTTGTGGCTCATTCTGACTTGACTGGGCTCTTCCCCAGGCTCCAAAGAGGGATCTCCTTGTTCTCTCTGATCCCAGCCTCTCTTTGCCTCCCTGCCGCCCGACCCTTCCTTCTTTCCCAGAGCCAAGCTTCGGACGTGGTGATTGTCTCCTCTAAGTACAAACAGCGCTATGAATGTCGCCTGCCGGCTGGAGCTATTCACTTCCAGCGTGAAAGGGAGGAGGAGGCACCTGCTTACCGAGGGCCCGGGATCCCTGAGCTCTTGAGCCCAATGAAAGATGCTCCTTGCTTGTTGAAGGTGAAAGGGGCTGGGAAGAATGGAATGAGGGCTTGGGAACTAGCTATCTGTCTGGGAACCAGAGTGCCCATGAATGGGGAGGGATTGAGAGGACCTATGAGGGTTAAGAAGGCCACTGGAGGAGTAGACATATGTACAGAAGCAAAGAATCCTGCAACCACAGATGACACCCTGCTGAGTGTAGAGGAGGCTTAGGATAGAGGACCTCAGAGTAATGGTTAAGCCAAGATTGAGGGTCAGTGTAGGGTAGGAGGGGCATTCTCCTAGAGAAGCCTTCCTGGTAAAGTCACCCCCTGACCCTGTCACTCCCTGCCGGTGTCCTATTTTATTTTCATCATGGCATTTTTGCTGCTCTGAAATCATCTTATTTAACTGAATCATCAGTTTACTTATTTATTTTTTTAGTCTGAGTCCCAGCACTGGAATGTGAGTCCATGATGTCAGAGAATTTGTCTTGTTCACAGAGGCTAGAATAGCACAAGGATGTTGTAGAAGTTCAATTAATATTTGAATAGTCTATATTTCCCTGGTCTGAATATTTCAAGGATACCATGATTTCTTATCTTTATGGAAGGCAAAGAAGGAGTTTTAAAAAAGGAAGAGTGGAGGGGCGCCTGGGTGGCTTAGTCGGTTAAGCGTCCGACTTTCGCTTGGGTCATGATCTCGCAGTTCGTGGGTTCAAGCCCTGCGTCGGGCTCTGTGCTGACTGCCAACTCAGAGCCTGGAGCCTATTTCGGAGTCTGTGTCTCCCTCTCTCTCTCTGACCCTCCCCTGCTCACGCTGTCTCTCTCTCCTAGAAATAAATAAAATATTTTTTAAAAAATTAAAAAAAAATAAAAAAGGAAGAGTGGAGAGACCACAGGTGGAAAACATACTTTCGAGGCGTTTCTCCCAGTCACAGAAGGAAAGTAGCCCTTCTTCCTCACTGAGAATCTGGAGAATTGAGTATGGAAGCAGAGGGGATGAGATGTAGATGAGAGGTTATGTGTCTTGTAGCTGGGAGAGATTCAGGTTCCAAGCAGAGACATCTGCACTCTATCCCCTTGATTGTTCATTTATTATTTTTATTTTTTTATTGTCAGACCAAGGACTGGTGGACGTATGAATTCTGTTATGGACGCCACATCCAGCAGTACCACATGGAAGGTGACTCACGCCTACATTTCCCCTAAGCCCTCAGCAACACTTCATGGAAGGTGACCTGCCTCCCCAGTCCCCTTCCCTTTTAGTCCTCCTACAAGAGAGTAACGGTGCTTCACTGTGGTTTCTCTTGTAGATTCAGAGATCAAAGGTGAAGTCCTCTATCTCGGCTACTACCAATCGGCCTTCGACTGGGATGATGAGACAGCCAAGGTGGCAGGAGTTTGGGGTTGGGAGAGAAAGGGGTCCTGGCTGTAGACTAAGAGCCCTGATGAGAAGGGGAGGGTCAGGCTTAGCTGACACGTTGCTTGGGGCTTGGTGGCCGTTAGGACAAAGTGCCATTCTTCCTCTTTGCTGTCTTTCTTCTGCCCCCCCCCCCCCGATGCCCTCCCCAGGCCTCCAAGCAGCATCGTCTGAAACGCTACCACAGCCAGACCTATGGCAACGGGTCCAAGTGCGACCTCAATGGGAGGCCACGGGAGGCCGAGGTTCGGGTGAGTCTCAAGAGAGCGAAGTTGACACTCCTTCAGTGCAATTCGGACAGTGCTGAAGAGGGCAGAGTTGCGTGTTATGCTCAGGAAGGTCTCTTCCAGACCCCAGACTCTTAGGTTTCAGAGTCCTATTTTCAGCTGGTAGCTGGATGCCACTGCCTGCATAGTCCCAGGCACCTCAAGTCAACCGTTCCCAACCCCTCCCCTCTGAGCGCCTAGCCACACGTATTCTTTTTTCCTTGTTTCTTCTTCTGAGCATCATTACTGACTCTTCCTTCTCCTTCACTTTGTCTTCCTTTCTTCATTTAACGACTCATCAGTGAGGCTGAACAGGTGTAGGCATTGCTCTGGGCTACAGCGGTGGGCGAGCACGCAGCCCCTGCCCTCAGGGGATGTACAGTCTAGACAGGAAGACATGTGAATAAAGAATCACAGAAATGGGTCTGTGACTACAAACTGAGTAACGGTGTGAAGGAAAGGAATCTAGTTCTGTCAGTGTAAATGACAAAGCCTATTCGTTCTATTTCTAGATTTTGCTGACCACTCTCTTCTTTCCTATGCTCAGTGCCTTCCTCTCTCACCCGCCTCATTGCCAACAGCCTCTTTCCAGGTGTTCCTGATCTAGTGGCCCCTAACTGAGTTCAGGCAAGCAGGCAGATACAAGGTGGGAAAGGTTCTTCAGGTGGTTCTAACGTGTATTCGCAAACATAAACACCTGTAGAGACAAGACTCACACACCCAATGACACAAGAATGATCTTTCTGTAACACAGATTTGCATATGCAGTTGTGCGCTGGCAAATGTTGAGCGTTCTGATGGCCGGGATTGCGGGAGGGGGGGGGGGGGGGGGGGGGGGGGGGGGGGGGGGGGGGGGGGGGGGGGGGGGGCGTTGGGAGGGCATGGAGTGGAGAGCCTTGATCTGTAATGTTTGCCAGTGCCTGTGGTGTAGTATTCCTACCATGGCCAAATTTGTGCTGTCACTGCGATGTCATCCATCTTGCAACATTCCTGAAAATTTCCCGGTTGACTCTTGTGAACCGGTGTGGACTGACTCCAACATGCCACTACAGAAAGTGTCACTTCTCTGTCCCGTCCTGGAAAACCTTCAGTGATCCTGCCTCGCACAAAGGCTAAGATCCAAATACCTCACCACCGACTGGGGTGCCTGGGGAGGTGATGGGAAGCCCTCGGGTTCAGGATATACTTTGAAGCTGGACCCACCAAGACTTGTTGATGGATTGGACGTGGGCTGGAGTCAAGTATGACTCGGGGGGGTTTTTAGCTCAAGCAACTGCAGCAATGTAGCTGTCATTTACCAGAATGGGAAGGGACGGGTTCGGAGGGGAAGCTAGGCTGCTGTTAGACATACGAAAGTCAGAATGACTGTAGACCCCCAGTGGTGATGTCCAGTTGGTCATTGGCTCTGGGATTCTGGAGTTCAGGGATGAGGTCTGGGCTGGAGAAACATACTCATTGTGTTTCTGCCCCACTGGTCTTCTTTCTGTTCTTTCTTTGAATCAGTGGGTCTCCTTGTTGCCTCTGCTGCAAGCCGTGTTCCTCCAGATCTTTGAGCGGTGGGCTCCACCTGTCATTCACGTTATAAGTGTTATATATCCCTGTGACACCTCCACGGGTTAGCCCTACTGTTGGCACACAGAACACACGCAGCCTTCTGCTGCCATCCTGGTAAACAGCTACAGTGTCTTATATTCTTCTAAAGCATGTGCCATTTCCCGAAATTATCTTATTTGTTTTAACTTAATGTCTCTGTCTGTCTACCCCAACTAGAATAAGTTCCGGGAAGGCAGGGACAATGTCTTATTTTCTTTCTTCTTCTTTTTCTTTTCTTCTTCTTGTTTTTGTTTGTCTTATTTTCTGCTGTATCCTTGGTGCCTGAAACAGTGCCTGGCACCAAGTAAGTGCCCAGAAATTATTTGTTGAATGAGTGGAATGAATGAAAAGCCAGCTCAAGTGTCATCTATTTTATGTGAACTTTCTTGGCTAAGCCAGAAGGTTGGTTAGGTTTCTTCAGCGTTTCACATCCACATACCCATGTCCACATATATCCATGGCTTAGTCTATCTGGGCTGCTAGGACAAGATACCACAGGCTGAATGGCTTCTAAACAGAAATTTTTTCCTTACACTTCTGGAGCCTGGAAGTCAGAGATCAGAGTGCTAGTGTGGCCCAGGTTATAGACTTCTTGTTTATCCTCACGTGGTGGAAGGGGCTAGGGAGCTCTGGGAGCCTCTTTTAAATTTTTTTAAATGTTTTATTTATTTCTTTTTTCTTTTTTTTTTTTTTTAATTTCTTATTTCTAGGAGAGAGAGAGAGACAGCGTGAGCAGGGGAGGGTCAGAGAGAGAGGGAGACACAGACTCTGAAATAGGCTCCAGGCTCCGAGCTGGCAGTCAGCACAGAGCCCGACGCGGGGCTCGAACCCACGAACCGCGAGATCATGACCTAAGCAAAAGTCAGAAGATTAACCGACTAAGACACCCAGGCACCCCATGTTTTATTTATTTCTGAGAGAGAGAAACAGCATGAGCAGGGGAGGGTCAGAGAGAGGGGGAGATATAGAATCTGAAGCATGGGGAACCTCTTTTATAATCCCATTCACAAAGGTTCCCTCCTAAAACCCTCACTTCCTAATATCATCACGTTGGGCATAGGATTTCAACATAAGACCTTTATAGGGACACAGGCATTCAGACCATAGCAACCCACAAGCATCTACACACACATATAATCGGTTATAGCACTTACTTTATTATATTCTAACTATTTTTGTTATTTGCAGCTTGAGTAAGGCCAAGAACTGGAGGCAAAGGCTGCATTTTCCTCTTATCTATTGAACATATGCCCTGCACCAAGCCCTGTAATAGAAACTAGGGATGAAGTGGTGACTGAGAGACCTAGTCCTGCTCTCAGGAGAAAAACATTAAATAAACAGCCAGAGCAAGCAGGATAAAGTCTGACAGGTGAACTACATATCATGGGCAGGGGTAGGGGGATGGACACAATAAAAGCCAACTCTAGCTGAAGGGAGGCTTCCTGGAGAATGTGACTTTGGAACTGACAGTTGAAGGATAAGGAGCTAGTCCAGCAGCTGTAGAGGAGAGGGAAGAGGGCATTCCAGGCGGAAGGTTCAGTAAGTGCCATGGGCCTGGAGACAAGAGGCTGTTGATAGCTATTTGCAGTGACTGGAGGGAATTGTGGGAAGGGAGTGTGGGAGGTGAGGCCAGGCATTGTTAGGGGACAGTGTGCAGGTCATGAAGCTCTGTAGCTGTGTTGAGTTTGGACAGTCTGAGAAATAAGGGAGAAGCCAATGAAATATTTTAAGGAGGGTGATGACATATTCAGTTTGGGTTTTGAAAGCTCACTGTGGCTGGAGTGTAGCAAATGATGGGGAGACCAGTTAGAAAGTAGCCGCGGTGATCTGGGTGAGAAAAGAAAGTGGCCCAGGGATGAAGAAATGTGAATCTGGAGGGAGATTTAGAGGACAGGATCAATAGAGTAAGGTTCGTAGGTTTCTGGATGGAGCCTGGATAGATGGTGGTTCTTGTTATTAAGTTAGGTATAGTAGAAAGAATAAGTTTGGTGAAGGAAAATGTGGTTTCAGGCCACCAAATCCAAGTAGAGATTTCTGAGGAGGCTGATGGATCTGTGGGTTTGGAGCTCAAGAGAGAGATCTGAATTGAACCCAGAGGGCTGGGAATCATCAACATCTTGGCTACAATTGGAGTCAAGGTCTGGGTAAAATCCCCCCAAAGAAACAGTATGTAGTGGAAAAGGTGAAACAGAATGGTGAGGAAGCCATCATTGAAAGCATGGGCAGAAAGCGGCTTTGCCAAGAAGGGTCCAGAAAGGAGACTACAGTGACCTATTTCAAGAAGGGGCTGACCCAGGGCATCTGTTGCATTTGAACCTTCAGAGAAGAGGAGGATTAAAAACTGCTTGTAGGTGGTTATGGGAAATATTAATAAAAGAAAAGCATGCACAAGGAACAGGAATTCAGGCAGTAGGCATGGGAACCAGATAAAAATTTCTAAGTCCTCTAGTCCCAGTCTCCCCTGACCAGTCCTTTGGTTGGACTTAATGACAGAGGTCATTGGTGATCTTTGCTACAGCAGTTTCAGTTGGGTGGTGAAGAGGAGGTGAAGAAACCTTGGAAGAAGTCTGGATAAGAAGGGGAGGGAAATGGCGAGCACTACTAGTTGGAGGGGTTATGGGGTTGGGGAGGGTGGTACTTTGTTGTTGTTTCGTGTTTTATTATTTTTTTAATTAAAAAAATTTTTTTACTGTTTATGCATTTTTGAGAGAGAGAGAGAGAGAGACAGCACACAAGCAGGGGAGGGGCAGAGAGAGGAAAACATAGAATTGGAAGCAGGCTCCAGGCTCTGAGCTGTCAGCACAAAGCCCAACGCAGGGTCGAACCCATGAACCATGAGATCATGACCTGAGCTGAAGTCGGTCGCACAACTGCCTGAGCCACCCAGGCGCCCCATGTTGTTTCGTGTTTGAAAATGGGAGCGAGTGTAAATGCTGTTGGGTGGACCTGATAGAAAAGGAGAGATTGAATTACAGAAGAAGGGGAAGAGAATGGGCAGGGCTGGGATACGGAACACGGGAGAACAGTCACCCTGAGGAGGGGAGATCTAGGGTTGTAACTGGGAATGAAAGGGTGGTATATTTGGTGGGGAGTCTGGAGGTATTAGTAGCAGAAAGTTGAAGGCATTCCTGTCTGGCTATTTGCCATTTTTAGGTTTTTATATATTTTTTAAAAATTACTTAGAGAGAAAGAGAGAGCACACGTCAGTGAAGGAGGCGCAGACAGAGGGAGAGAGAGAGACTCCCAAGCAGGTTCCTCACTGTCAGCTCCAAGCCTGACGCGGGGCTGGAACCCACGAACTGTGAGATTATGACCTGAGCTGAAATTAAGAGCCCAACACTCATTTCTTGGGGCACCTGGGTGGCTCAGTTGGTTAAGCTTCCGGCTTCGGCTCAGGTCATGATCTCGCAGTTCGTGGGTTCGAGCCCCACGTCGGGCTCTGTGCTGACAGCTAGCTCAGAGTCTGGAGCCTGTTTCAGATTCTGTGCTTCCCTCTCTCTCTCTGACCCTCCCCTGTTCACGCTGTCTCTCTCTCTGACAGAAAAAAAAAAAAAAAGAGCCCAACGCTCAACTGACTGAGCCAGCCAGGCACCCCACATATTTTAGTTCTTAGATCCTGATGGACCACCCAAGTTTGTTGCCTTCATGATTGAGTAAACCACACTCCCCCGCCCCCTGCCTCCTGGGCAAGCATAGTGAAGTCCTACCTTCCCAATGCCTCCTGGGTAGGAGCAGTGTCATGGTGTTTGGTAAAAGTGCAGTTTCCATAGGGTTTGGGAATGGTTAGCCACCTGGAGTTAAACAAATTTGGATCCCTATCTCAATTCTTATATTAAGTGAGATTTCACAGAGATCTAAGATTTTTTACTTTTTAATTTCTAATTGTGAAACATTCCAGACTTATAAAAATAATGTCCTAGAGACCCATAAATCCACTGCCAAGTGAAACAGCTGCTAACATTTTGCCATATTTGCATCAGAAAGGAATAAAATGTTAATGATATAGTTAAAGCCCACCCTCTCATTTCTTCTCTCCCCTCCTCTCCAGAAACAACCCCAACCATCTTCATGCTTGCTTTGTACTTTTATTAGTCACACACATATCATAGACAACATATATTGTTTTCTGTTTTAAAATTATGCATTAGTGGTATCAACTTGCTCTTCCACTAATCATTGTTTGCCATTCTGTGGCATGACATGGAGATCTAGTTCAATGATTTTAATGGCTGTGTGTTTCATTGTTTACTTACTATTCCTCTTCTGAGGAAAAGCTGGATTTCCACTCTAATGCTTTTATACACAGTGCTACGATGTAGGTCTCATTGTGAATGTGCCAGAGTTTCTTTGAGGGAAATACCCAGAAGCATATTTTATTGGTGATTTTGGTGCATTGCCCATTTTTTTCTTTTCCTTTTTAATGTTTATTTATTTTGAGGGAGAGAGTCAGAGAGAGAGAATGAGAATGAATGAATGAATGAATGAATGAATATCTAGCAGGCTCTCCACTGTCAGCATGGAGCCTGATGCAGGGCTTGATCCCATGAACCATGAGATCATGACCTGAGACAAAATCAAAAGCTGACATTCAATCACCTGAGCCATCCAGGTGCCTCTCAATGTCTTTTTTCTTTTTTCTGGTGGTGCTCAATCTCACAACTGTGAGTTCATGACCTGAGCAGAGATCAAGGGTTCGACACTTGGGGGACGCCTGGGTGGCTCAGTCAGTTAAGCATCCAACTTCGGCTCAGGTCATGATCTCACGGTTCGTGAGTTCGAGCCCCCTGTCGGGCTTTGTGCTGACCGCTAGCTCAGAGCCTGGAGCCTGCTTCAGATTCTGTATCTCCTTCTCTCTCTGACCCTCCCCTGCTCAAGCTGTCTCTCTCTCTCTCTTTCTCTCTCAGAAATAAATAAAAACATTAAAAAAAAAAAGAGTTGGATACTTGGGGCATCTGGGTGGCTCAGTCGGTTAAGTGTCTGACCTCGGCTCAGGTCATGATCTCACAGTGCATGGGTTCAAGCCCTACATTAGGCTTTGTGCTGAGAACCAAGGGCCTGTAGCGTGCTTCAGATTCTGTGTCTCCCTCTCTCTCTGCCCCCCCCCCCAAATATAAGTAAACATTAAACATTTTTAAAAAAAGAGTTTAACTGACTGAGACACCCAGGTGCTCGACCCTCTCCAGTACTTATTACTATTTTTTATAATAACCATCCTAATGGGTATGCAGTGGTATCTCACTGTGGTTTTTATTTCCATTTTCCTAATGACTAATGATATTGAGTATCTTTTCATGTACGTATCGTCCATTTGTATATGTTCTTTGGAGAAATGTCTGTTTAAATCCTTTACCCATTTTTTAATTGGATTATTTGGTTTTTATTGTTGTTGAGTTGTGGGAGTTCTTTATATATTCTGGATATTAATCACTTATCAGATATATGATTTACAAATATATGTGTGTATGTATATATATATATATATATTTATACATACATACATATATATGATCTCCCATTCTATGGGTTGCTTTTTCACTGTCTCTCTCTTTTTTTTCAAATTTATTTTTGAGAAAGAGAGAGATAGAGCATGAGCAGGGGAGGGGCAGAGAGAGAGAGAGAGGGAGACACAGAATCTGAAGTAGGCTCCAGGCTCTGAGCTGTCAACACAGAGCCTGACGTGAGGCTCAAGCTCGTGAACCTGAGCCAAAGTCTGATGCTTAACCAACTGAGCCACCCAGGCACCCCTCTCTCTTTTTTTAAAGTAGGCTCCATGCCTAACGTGGTGCTTGAACTCGTGACCCTGAGATCAAGAATCACATGCTATACCAACTGGACCAGCCAGGCACCCCCTGCTTTTTCACTTTCTAAATAGTGTTTTTTGATGCATTAAAGTTTTTAATTCTGATAAAATCTAATTTACCTATTTTTTCTTTTATTGCCTGTGATTTTGGCCTCATACATAAGAAATCATTGCCTATTCCAAGGTCATGATGATTTTTACCTATGTTTCCTTCTAAGAGTTTTATAGTTTTGAATTTATTTTTGTATACAAAGTAAGGTGAGGATCCAACTTCATTTGTTTGCATGTAAATATCCAGTTTTTCTAGCAACATTTGTTGACAATACTATCCTTGTCCCTTTGGATGGTCTCAGTACCCTTGTTGAAAATCAAATGAGCAAATATGTTAGGGTTTATTTCTGAGCTCTATTCTATTCCACTGGTCTGTATGTCTATCTTTATGCAAGTACTACATTGTTTTGATTACTGTTGTTTTGTAGTAAGTTTTGAAATTAGGAAGTGTTGAGTTCTCCAACTTTGTTCTTTTTCTTTTTAAGATTGTTCTGGGTATATGAGATTCCTTGAAATTCCATATGAATTATAAGATGGGTTTTTCTCTGACTATAAAAACAGCCATTGGTATTTTGACAGGGATTACAGTGAATATGTAGATCACTATGTAGAATACTACCATCTTCATACTACATTTCCCAATCCACAAACATGGGCTGTCTTTCTGTTTATTTGTGTCTTCTATAATTTCTGTAATTTGTAATTTTGTAGTTTTCCATGTGTAAGTCTTTCACCTCCTTGGATACATTTATCCTAGTTTATTTTTTGATGCTATTGTAAGTGAAAAAAAATTTTAAATCGCCTTTTTAGAGGCACCTGGGTAGCTCAGTTGGTTAAGTGTCAGACTCTTGATTTTGGCTCAGGTCATGATCTCACAATTGTGAGATTGAGTTCCACATCAGGCTCTATGCTCATGGAGCCTGCTTGGGATTCTCCCTCTTTCTCTACCCCTCCCCCATGCATATGCTTGCTCTCTCGTTCTCTCTCTCAAAACAAATAAATATTTAAGAAATTGCCTTTTTGGCTTGTTTATTGCAAGTATACAGAAATACATCTGATATTTGCATGTTGATTTTTATATCCTGAAGCTTTGCTGAATTCATTTATTACCTGTAATAGGGTTTTTGTGTGTGTGTCATGTGGGGGAGCGGGATTCTTTTGGATTTTCTGTGTGTAATATAAGGTCACTTGTGAAGGGAGATGATTTTACTTCTTCCTTTCCAATTTGGAGACCTTTATTTCTTTTTCTTGCCTAATTGCTCTGGTTAGATCTTCTGGTACTATGTTAAATAGAAGTGACATAAAGTGGGTATCCTTACCTTGTTCCTATTACTCATGGAAAAGTTTTCAGTCTTTCACCATTAAGTATGCTATCAGCTCTGGGATTTTCATATATGGCCTTTATCATGTTGACATTCTCTTCTATTCCTAGTTTATCAAGTGATTTTTATCAGGAAAGGGTATTGACGCTCAAATTCTTTGTTCACAATTGAGATGATCATGTGGCTTTTTTCTTCATTCATTTAATGTGGTGTATTTTAGTGTCCAGATTGTTTTTGTGTATTGAACCATCTTTGCATTCCTGGAATAAATCTTATAGAAATCATGATGCATGATGCTCTCAGTATGCTTCTGAATTTGGTTTGCTAGTATTTTGTTGAGAAATTTTGCATTTGTATTCACAAGGGATCTTGGTCTGTAGTTTTGTAATATCTTTGTCTGGGTTTGGTATCAGGGTAATGCTGGCCTCACAGAATGAGTTAGGAAGGCATTCTTTATATATTCCAGATTTAATTCCTGAATCTCCTCTACTGTATCTATAGCTTACCTTTTTCTTTTGTTCATAGTATCTCAAATGTACTTTTAATTTAAAATTTTAAAAATCCCAATATGATTAAAAATTTCAATCTTTTTCTTTATAGTTTGTACATTTTATGTCTTTTATTAAATCCTCTTCTATTCATTATATTTTTCAAATTATAGAAGTTTTCTTCTCATATGTTAGACTTTAAATTTTAATGTTTATTTATTATTGAGAGTCAGAGAAAGACAGAGCATGAGCAGGGGAGGGGCAGAAAGAGGGGGAGATCCAGAATCTGAAGTAGGCTCCAGGCTCTGAGCTGTCAGCACAGAGCCCAACAGGCGGATCGAACTTACAAATCGTGAGGTTGTGACCTAAGCCAAAGTCGGATGCTTAACCAACTGAGCCACCCAGGCGCCCCTAGGCTTTAATTTAATAAACAATTTAATATGTCATGTGTAAGCTCAGAACCTACCTATAGCTACTTTTCATCTGAATAACTGGCTGTCCCGGCATCATTTATTGAGCAGCCCACTACTATTGATTTGTAGTGCCACATCCGGCATTTATCAAGTTGCCATATATATGTGCATGTTCTTTTTGGCTTCTCTTTTGTTTCAATTGTCTCTCTATTCCTGTGCCAAGACCACATTGTTTTACATACTATAGCTTTTTAGAAGTCATGGTATCTGATAATATGCATTTTTCTTTGTTCTTCAAAACTGTCTGAGCTATTATTGGATATGTTCTGTGAAAAAAAAAACTCTTTTGGGGATTTTAATGAGAATTACATTTGAATTTTATATTAATTTGGAGAGAATTGATAGTTTATGATGTTGACTTTTCATTCACAATGAACCTACTATTTACTTCTATTTACTTATTGCCTTGTACCAAACTAAGATTTTAATTTTCTCTGTGAAAGCTCTTATATGTCTCATTTGAGGTTAATCTAGATACATTGTAGCTTTTTATTTGTGACTTGGGTGTGTAAGTAGATGTTTCTAGTCTACAGGTACCTTATGGTTTTTGATGCTATTGTAAATGGCATCTTTTATTTGTTTGTTTGTTTACCTACTTATTGTTTAATTTACATCCAAGTTAGCATATGGTGCAACAATGATTTCAGGAGTAGATTCTTTAATGCCCATACCCATTTAGACCATCCCCCCTCCCACAACCCCTCCAGCAACCCTCTGTTTGTTCTCCATATTTAAGAGTCTTTTATATTTTGTTCCCCTCTCTGTTTTTATATTCTTTTTGCTTCCCTTCTCTTATGTTCATCTGTTTTGTATCTTAAATTCCTCATATGAGTGAAGTCATATGATATTTGTCTTTCTCTGATTGACTAACTTTGCTTAGCATAATACTGTCCAGTTCCATCCATGTAGTTGCAAATGGCAAGATTTCATTTTTTTTTTTAATTCCTGAGTAATACTCCATTGTATACATATACCACATCTTCTTTATCCATTCATCTGTCCATGGACATTTGGGCTCTTTCCATACTTTGGCTATTGTTGATAGTGCTGCTACAAACATTGGGGTGCATGTGCTCCTTCGAAACGGCACACCTGTATCACTTGGATAAATACCTAGTAGTGCAATTGCTGGCTTGTAGGGTATTTCTAGTTTTAATTTTTTGAGGAATCTCCATACTGTTTTCCAGAGTGGCTGCACCAGATTGCATTCCCACCAGCAGTGCAGAAGAGATCCTCTTTGTCTGCATCCTCGCCAACATCTGTGGTTGCCTGAGTTGTTCATTTCAGCCATTCTGATGGGTGTGAGATGGTATCTCATTGTGGTTCTGATTTGTATTTCTCTGATGATGAGTGATGTTGAGTACCTTTGCATGTTTCTGTTAGCCATTTGATGTCTTCTTTGGAGAAGTGTCTATTAATGTCTTTTGTCCATTTCTTCACTGGATTATTTGTTTTTGGGTGTTGAGGTTGATAAGTTCTTTACAGATTTTGGATACTAATCCTTTATCTGATAGGTCATTTGCAAATATCTTCTCCCATTCCGTTGGTTGCCTTTAGATTTGCTGATTGTTTCCTTCACTGCGCAGAAGGTTTTTATTTTGATGAGGTCCAAGTAGTTCATGATTGCTTTTGTTTCCCTTGCCTCCAGAGACGTGTTGAATATGAAGTTGCTGCGGCTGAGGTCAAAGAGGTTTTTGCCTGCTTTCTGCTTGAGGATTTTGATGGCTTCCTGTCTTACATTTAGGTCTTCCAGCTGTAAATGGCATCTTTTAAAAGTTACATTATAATAGCTTGCAGGTTCTCATGGATTTTCTATGTGAATAATTATGTCATCTGCACATCGACACACTCTGATTTCCTCCTTTCTAACCCTTATATATGTCATTTTCCTTGATACCTGCAGTGCAATTCAAGGGGTGATGGTGGGCATCTTTGGCTTGATGTTAAAGGGAGTACTACTGAGGTTAACTATGAACATGCTATTTTCCTGCAGGCTTTTTGTAGATGCCTTTTATCAGATGAATGAAGATCCATTTTATTCCTAGTTTGTGTAATATTTTCATCACAGGTGGGTGTGAAATTTTAACCCATGTTTTTGTATATCTATTGAGATGGTCATATGAGTTTTCATCTTTATTTGAATTCAACTAATTCATTTTCTAAGTTTTTTTACCCTTGCATTTCTGGAATAATCCATGGTCATTAAAGTTTTCTTTTTGCCTTTTTAAAAAAATTTTACTTGTTTATTTTTTAAAAGTAGGCTTCACTCCCAGTGCTTAGGCCAGTGTGGAGCTTGAACTCATGATCCTGGATTCAAGACCTGAGCTGAGATCAAGAGTCAGATGCTCTGCCTACTGAGCTAGCCGGGCACCCCTTGAAATATTCTTAATATAGTGATATATTTAGTTCCCTAATATTTTAGTTGATTTTACAGCTATTTTCATAAGTGAGTTGGTTTATAATTTTCTTATTTTTTTAAAAATTTTAAATGATTATTTATTTTTCAGAGTGCAAGCAGGCAGGGGCAGAGAGGGAAACACAAGATCCGAAGCAGGTTCCAGGCTCTGAGCTGTGAGCACAGATGCCAACATGGGGCTCGAACTCACTAACCACAAGATCATGACCTGAGCTGAAGTCAGTCACTTAACCGACTGAGTCACCCAAGCGTCCTGAGATTTTTTTTTTTTTTTTTTTTTTAAAGTAAACTCTACCTTCAACGTGGGGCTCAAACTCAACTCCAAGAGACACATGATCTACTGACGAAGCCAGCCAGGTTCCCTGACTCAGAGATTTTTTTTTTTTTTTTTGCTGCATATACAAACATTTATCTTTGAGCTCTTTCCAAATACATACATAAATAATTTCCTTTTCTTTCCTCCCTTCCCCCTTCTTCCTTTCCTTCCTTCCTCCTATCCTCCCTTCCTCCCTCCCTTCTTTCCTTGTTTTTTTATTTTTATTTTTGTTTGTCTATCTTTTTACTGAGGTATACTTGACATATAACATTATATTAGTTTCAGGCGCACAATATGTTTCAATATTTGTATATATTACAAAATTATCACCACAATAAGTCTAGTTAACATCTGTCAACATATAGTTAAAATTTTTTTCCCCTTGTGATGAGAACTTATAGAATCTACTCTCTTGGCAACCATGTAATATGGTATTGTTAACTGCAATCACCATGTTATACATCCTCATGACTTCTTTTATAACTGTAAGTGTGTATTTTTGACCCCCTGCCCCCTCTGCCCATCCCCCTATTGTTCTTTTTTATAGTTGCTATTATTCTTTTATACACTGTGCTATCATTTGGCTAAACAGTTCCCTGTTGATGGACATTTAGGTTGTTTTAACTCTTATTAACACAAAAGTACTACCGTGAATAATCTTGTACCCACAGAGAATATGTAGGTTATATTCCTAGAAGTAGATTGGTGGAATTTTTATATGTACTGCCAAGTTACCCTACTTAGGTAAATTACTCTCCCTCCAGCAATGTAGGAGAGTGCCAGTTCCCCTGCAGCTATGCCAACCCAATGTATTTTTAAACTTTCAGATTTGGGCCAATCCTGGACAGGCCTCAGATAAACAGTGATTTTTTTTTTTTTTAATTTATTTCTAGGGGAGAGAGAGAGAGAGACAGCGTGAGCAGGAGGGTCAGAGAGAGAGAGGGAGTCACAGACTGAAACAGGCTCCAGGCTCTGAGCTGGCAGTCAGCACAGAGCCCGACGTGGGGCTCAAACCCACCAACCGCGAGATCATGACCTAAGCGAAAGTCGGACGCTTAACCAACTAAGCCATCCAGGCGCCCCAACAGTGATTTCTTAGTATAGTTTTAACTTGCATTTGTGTTGGGAAAAGGTGTGTAATCTTAATCATATTTAAGAGGCATTTCCTTCAGCCTTTACTCTTTTCTTTCAACCATCTGAATTCTTTGGTTATTTCCCTAATCGATTGTTGATCTTTTTCTTCTAAACTTATAAGAACTCTTTGTATAATAGATTATCCCGTTGCCCGGAATAGGAATTGTGGGATGCTTCACGGACTCTCCTTTCCTGATCATGCATGGGTAAAGCTGTCCATTTAACTCCATGTGTGTTGCATCCTTCAAGTTTTGATATCCAGCATTTCCATTTTCATTGTTATTTGTGCTCTGCTTGAGGACTTATTTTAGATTTACGCTTATTATATTTCTAAACAAATGTGTTTTATTTTTGTTATTTTTTTGTTTATTTATTTATATATTTACTTACTTATTTAGAGAGCAAGTGGGGGAGGGGCAGAGAGAATCCCAAGCAGGCTCCACGCTGTCAGTTCAACCCAGAGCCCAAGATGCGTGGCTCAATCCGAAACCATGAGATCATCACCTGAACCATAATCAAGAGTCAATCATTCAACATACTGAGCCACCCAGGCGCCCATAGTTTTGTTTTTACATGATGGCTATTGAGTTCTAATTTTAAGCCATTGCATCAGTGATTTGTTTTGCTGATCAAGACTTTCTCTAGGGTGAACTTGAAAAAATGTTGTGGGTGTGCTTGATAGCATGTGTTTTCTCTATTTATTTGAAGACTCTAATTGAATGGGTCAAGTTATCTACTTTTTTTTTTTTTTTGTCTAGGTGGCTAGTTATTATTGAAAGGGGTGTATTAAAATTTTCTCTGTAATGGTGGATTTGGCAATTTTGTTAATTTTCCCTTCATCTATTTTGAGGCTGTGTTAGAGAAATGTCAATTTAGAGTTGTGATGTCTTCGTGGTAAATTATTCCTCTTATATTCCTCTTGTAGCTTAATGTTCTGGCCATCTTTTTTTCTAATCACATAAAAAAATACTCTGAAATATATACCATAATACATAAAATGGTATAAAACATGCGTGTATTATATAAGGAATAAGAAAGGAAACACCCATCTAATCACCTTAGGTTACGGAAGGATGCAGATAGTACCTTAAAAATGCCTCTGTGCCTCCACACCCTACATCCCCCTCTCTCCCTGTACCACAGAGCTAACAGCTGTCCTTACCTGATGAGAATGATTCCTGTGCTTTTCTCTAGAGTTTTGCCATCTGTGCATGTACCTCATTTAATTCAGCCTTTTTCTGAACTTTATACAAATGGCGTCATATTGTATGAAAGCATGCAGAGTGCATACAAGGAAATCTGGGAACTGTTTCTTTTGCCCAGTACTGCGTGTGTGAGATTCATCCCTGTCCGTGGCGGTGGCTGCATGTACTTACTCACATGCCTGTGTCGTATTCCTTCGTGTAGTTCTTCATCCCCTGTTCATCCATGTTACCTTTTGTGGATGTTTGCGTTGTTTCTAGTTTTCTGCTAATATGGAAAACTGCTGCTCTATGCAACATTCTTTTAAGTACCTCTTAATATAAAGTGCAAGACTTTCTTGAAGAAGTTTTCCCGGGTGTACCATTGTTGGGTCATAGGATATGGAAGGCAGCTCCTGTTCTACCTTATCTGGCACTGCAGAATATTTTCCAAAGTGTTCCCATTTCTCTTCTTGCAATATGACTTCCCAACATTCCATATCCTGGACAATATATGTCACCAGACTTTCAAATGTTTATTGATTTTATTGCATGTATAATGGTATCTCATTATGAATTTAATTTGCTTTTTACTGATTCCCAAGAACTGATCATTTTTTCAAGTATTAATTTAATATGAAACTTATTTAAACTAATATACTTAATTGATATCCTAATATTAAGCCAAACTTTCATTTGAAATTAAACCATGTATTGATTTTTTTTTTTAATTTTTCTTTTATGTTTTGTTTATTTCTCGGAGAGAGAGAGAGAGAGACAGCGTGAGCAGAGGAGGGTCAGAGAGAGAGGGAGTGACAGACTCTGAAACAGGCTCCAGGCTCTGAGCTGGCAGCCAGCACAGAGCCCGACACGGGGCTCGAACCCACGAACCGCGAGATCATGACCCAAGCGAAAGTCGGACGCTCAACCGACTAAGCCACCCAGGCGCCCCTCCATGTATTGATTTTTTTTTTAATTTTTTTTTAACGTTTTATTTATCTCTAGGAGAGAGAGAGAGAGACCGCGTGAGCAGGGGAGGGTCAGAGAGAGAGGGAGTCACAGACTGAAACAGGCTCCAGGCTCTGAGCTGGCAGTCAGCACAGAGCCCGACGCGGGGCTCAAACCCACGATCCGCGAGATCATGACCTAAGCGAAAGTCGGACGCTTAACCGACTAAGCCACCCAGGCGCCCCCATGTATTGATTTTTAATGTTAAACCAATTTTGCATTCCTGACATGAACCACTTTCATCATATGTATTATCCTTGACTATCCTTTCTAGATCCAGCTGGATTCAGTTTGCTAGTTTTTAAAGGACTCTTGCATATATCTCTTGAGAGATACTGACCTGTAGTTTTTCCTTCTAGTACTGTCATTATCATGTTTTGGTAACACGGTTATGCTCCCCTCAAAAAGTGAGTTCAGAATGTTTTCACTTTTTTATACACTGAAGAATGTTTAAGATTACGATGTTTTACTCCTTGAGTGTTTGTTAGAATTCACCTATAAATCATGTTTGTCTATGTATTTGTTGTGGGAAGAGTTTCAACTTGATTTTCTTTGGTACTTTTTGGAATATTCAAAGTTTTCTATTGTTAGCAGGGTCAGTTTTAGTAAGTTGTATTTTTTAGGAATTTGTCTGTTTTATCTGATTTTTCATATTTATTGTCTTGAAGTGTTGATGATATCCTTGTATTATTTTTTTTTAATCTCTGAGGCATCTGTGAGTAGTTTTTCTGTTCATTACGCAGGGAATTTTCACCTCTTTGGTTATTGGTCAGTCTCACCAGAGTTTGGTCAGTTGTAATCCTCTTCCAGAGAACCAACCATTTTGGCTCTGTTGAGATTCTGTATTGTATTTGTTTTCTATTTTATTAATTTCCGCTCTTTATTTTTCTTCCTTCTGCTTTAAAAATTTTTTTTTTAGTTTTAACTTTTTAAAAATTTTATTTATTTGTGACAGAGCATGAGTTGGGGAGGGGGAGAGAGAGAGAGAGAGAGAGAGAGGGAGAGAGAGAGAGAATCCTAAGTAGGCTCCACGCTGTCAGTGCAGAGCCCAGTGAGGAGCTCAAGCTGACAATGAGATCATGACCTGAGCTGAAATCAAAAGTCAGATGCTTAACTGACTGAGCCAACCAGGCGCCACCCCCCATTTTTTAATGTTTATTTTCAAGAGAGCGAGCAAACGAGAATGAGTAGGGGTAGGGCAGAGTGGGAGAGGGGCAGAGAGAGAGGGAAACAGAGGATCCAAAGCAGGCAGAGAGCCTGATGAGAGGGTCAAACTCATGAACCATGAGATGATGACCTGAGCTGAATTCGGAAGCTTAATCAACTGAGCCACCCAGGTGCCCGCTTCCTTCTGCTTTCTTGAGTTTATTTTACCTTTCTATTTTTAACTTCTTGAAATGAATGCTTACCTCCTTCATTTTCAGCTTTTCCTTTTTTAAATAAATGTTTCTTATAAATTTCCCTCCAAGTACGGCTTTAGGTATTTCTCACAAGTTTTTATGGCTGCTTTTATGGGTGGCTCAGTCAGTTGAGCGTCCGACTTTGGCTCAGGTCATGATCTCACGGTTTGTGGGTTTGAGCCCCGCATTGAGCTTTATGCTGACAGCTCAGAACCTGGAGCCTGTTTAGGATTCTGTGTCTCCCTCTCTGTTGTTCTGCTTACACACACACACACATACACACACACACTCTCTCTCTCTCTCTCTCTCTCTCTCAAATAAATACTTTTTTAAAAATTAAAAAAATAAATTTCTTTATCTAAATTTCAAGTGGATAATGCTTTCTTATGGATTCACAACCCAGAAAATATAGAAAGGTGCACAATGAAATTCTCCCTCCCAAACTTCTCTCCCACCTGCTCTGTTCCCATGGTGGCTTCCCACCCACATGGGTCATCTTGTTCTTAGTGCTTTGTGGGTGCTTCCAGCCTCTCTCTGGGGTTCAAAGCAGTTAGGACTGGAGAAGCTTATTTCTTGTTCTCTCTTTTTTTACACACAATATATAGTATATTAAACGCACACATACTGCACCTTGTTTTTCTATATCTTGACAATAATTCTTAAAGATCTTTCAGTGGCCATTCATCTAGAGCTTTATTCTTTGTTTTTACATCTGCATAATATTCCATTGTATGAATGTTGCATCATTTTGTTATCATAAATGGTCTGAGTAAATAGTTTTCCCTCCACTTTTTTGTTATTACAAAAGATTATTACATTATACTCATGTTCATGCATAAATATATCTTAAAAGTATAATTTCTGGGTACAGATTTTATAAATTTAAAATTGTCTTTGCAAAACTTTTATTATGGAAAGCTAAAAACATATAATATCAGAGATAATTGTACAATGACTCCCCTGTGATCATCTAGTTTCAACAAATATGGTCAGTCTCATTTCATCTATTTTCTGCCCACCTCCCTCAACTAGTACCTCTGCTCCTAGACTACTTGGAAATAAATTATAGATATCATTTCATCAATAAATATTTCTGTATTTGTCCCTAAAAGGTTAAAACTCTTTTAAAACCATAACTACACACCGTATCACACTGAAGAATTAACAGTAATTCATTATTATCAGATATTCAGTATCTTCAGGGCGCCTGGGTGGCTCAGTTGGTTAAGTGTCCGACTTCAGCTCAGGCCATGATCTCACAGTTCATGGGTTCCAACCCCACATCAGGCTGTGCTGAACACTTGCTCAGAGCCTGGAGCCTGCTTCGGATTCTGTGTTTCCTTCTCTCTCTTTCTCTCTCTGCCCCTCCCCCGTTCATGCTCTGTCTCACTCTGTCTCTCAAAAATAAATAAATGTAAAAAAAATTTTTTTTTAAATATTCAGTATCTTCAAGTTTCCCTGATTATCATATATATCTCATAATTACATAGACGATTAGGTGGTTGTACCATGTGAGTCCTTTAAGTTTGTTGAGACTTGTTGAATGTTCCAGAGTACGTCCAATTCTCTGAGTGTTTCTTTGTGCCTGAAAAGAACGTGCACCTATTGTTAGGTACAGTGTTTTCTGTATGTCTTTCAGGTCATGATTGTTGACCTTGCTGTTCAAATCTTTTGTATCCTTACTGATTTGCCTTCTGATACAATTATAGACTTGTAGATTTATCTGATATTCCTTACTCTGCTTTCAATTTATTCATTATTATTCTATCAGTTGTTGCTTTGTGTATCTTGGGGCTATGTATTAATTTATTCAACAAATGTTTATTGAGGGCTTCTATGTGCCAGGCACTCGAGTAGTTGTTAGAGATATTTCAGTGAACAAAACTGATAAAAATTCCTGCTTTATTTGGAAGAGACAGACAATAAGAAAGATAAAGAATTACATACATTTTTTTTAACTTTAGAGAGAGAATGCGAGCAGGAGAGAGGGGCAGAGGGAGAGAGGAAATCTTAAGCAGGCTCCACACTCAGCACGGAGCCCAAGGCGATATTTGATCCCGTGACCCTGGGATCATGACCTGAGCCGAAATCAAGAGTCAGATGCTCAACCAACTGAGCCACCCAGGTGCCCCAAGAACTACTTACAATAAGTGGGCTTCACGCCTGTTCAATGTGGGATTTGAACTCATGATGCTGAGATCAAGAGTTGGACGCTTAACCAACTAAGTCAGCTAGTCTCCCCTGTACTTTTTTCATCCTTTTCCTTTATTCTTTCTATACTTGGATGTTTTAAATTGTTTTATAAATAACATATGATTAGTTATATTTTAAGGAATTTTATCCATTTATTTTATATACATATATAAAATATATAATACATATACATATATATTTGGATTTATGTCTAACATTTTATTTTCTGCCTCCTTTTGTTCCGTCTGTTCTGTTTCCTTTTCTCTCCTTTCTTTTGCTTCATTTTATCTTTAAAAAAATTTTTTTAATGTTTGTTTATTTGAGAGAGAGAGAGGGCATGGAGGAGGGGCAGAGAGAGAGAGGGAGACACAGAATCTGAAGCAGGCTCCAGGCTCTGAGCTGTCCGCACATAGCCCGACTGTGGACTCAAACTCACGGGACCGTGAGATCATAACCTGAGGCGAAGTCTGACACTTAACCAACTGAGCCACCCAGGAGCCCTTGTTTCATTTTGTCTTACTCATGCTGCCTTTTCTTTCATCTTAGTAGGAAGTTAGGTACTTACTTTCCTTTATTTTTTTTAGTAACAGGTTTATCAAGATTGAATTCGCAAACCATGCAGTTGAGTGTGCAGTTAGTGGTTTGTAGTATTCTCACAGAGGTGCGCCACCATCACCACAGTTACGTTTAGAACCTCTTCACCCCTCTGGAAGAAATCCCCTACTCTTTGCCAGTTACTCTCCACTCCACTGTTCCTCAACCCCAACCCCCACTCTACACAATGTCTCATCTTTCTGTCTCTAGAGATTTGCCTGTTCTAGATGTTTCCTGTGACTGGACTCCTCCAATGTGTGACCTTTGTGTCTGGCTACTTTCACTCACTGTATTTTCTAGGATCATCCATGTGTAGCATGGACCGGTACTTTCGTACATTTTATTGCCAAGTGCTGCTGCACATTCTATTCATCCATTCATCGCCTGATGGACATTTGGGTTATTTGCACCTTTTAGCTATTATGAACAATGCTGCTTTTAACATTTGGGATCAAGATTTTGTGTGGACATAGGTTTCATTTCTCTTGGCATATACCAAGGAAGGAGTAGAATTGCTAGATCATATGATAAGTCTATGTTTAACTTTTGAAGAAACTGCCAGACTTTTCCCAAAGCAGTAGAACCATCTTATAGTCTCACTTGTAGTATATGAGGGTTTCTCCACATCCTCATCAACATTTGTTTTGGTCTTTTAAACCATAGCCTTCCAAGTGAGTCTGAAGTGGCATTTCATTGTGGTTTTGCTTTGCATTTCCCTGATGGCGAATGATGTGGCACATCCTTTCAAGAGCTTTCTTAGCCGTTTGTGTATCTTCTTCAGAGAAATGTCTATTCATATCTTTTGTCTATTTTAAATTGCGTTATTTGTCTTTTAATTATTGAGTTGTAAGTTTTCTTTATATATTCTGGATACAAATCTACTGTCAGGGGCGCCTGGGTGGCTCAGTCGGTTAAGCATCCAACTTTGGTTCAGGTCATGATCTCACGGTTCCTGGGCTCGAGTCCCTCTTTGGGCTCTGCGCTGACAGTGTGGAGCCTGCCTGGGATTCTCTCTCACTCCCTCTCTCTCTCTGCCCCTGTGGGATTCTCTCTCTCCCTCTCTCTGCTCCTCGCTTACTTGCACCCGCTGTCTCTCAAAAACAAAACAAAAAACACAAATCGTTTATCAGATACATGATTTGCAATTATTTTCTCCCATTCTTGGTTGTTGTTTCATGTTTTTGATGGTGTCCTTTGCAGCACAAAAGGTGCTTTGATTTTGATGAATTCCAGTTTATCTATTTTTTGTTACTTGTGCCTTTGCTGTCATATCAAATAAATCAGTAGCTCATCTGAGGCCATGAAGACTTACACATGTATTTTCTCCTAAAAATTTTATAGTTTTACATTCAGGTGTTTGATCCATTTGAAGTTATAATTTTTTGTATACAGTATGAGATAGCAGTTCAACTTCATTTCCAGTTGACCCAGGACCCTTCGCTGAAAAGATGATTCCCATCACTGAACTACCTTGGTAACATTTCAAAAAATCAATGATGATAAAAGTGAAGGTTAGTTTCTAGACTCTAAATTTTTAAAAATATTTTTTTATGTTTATTTATTTTTAAGAAACAGAGACAAACAGTGTGTCAGTGGGGGAGGGGCAGACAGAGAGGGAGCCACAGAATTCTGAGCAGGTTC
The DNA here is from genome assembly GCF_003009895.1 of Hyaena hyaena. Lineage (NCBI taxonomy): Eukaryota > Metazoa > Chordata > Mammalia > Carnivora > Hyaenidae > Hyaena > Hyaena hyaena. Next base: position 327,004 of record NW_024081192.1, read on the forward strand.
CAGGCTCTGAGCTGTCACCCCAGACCTCACTGTGGAGTTTGAACCCACAAACTGTGAGATCATGACGTGAGCCAAAGTTGGATGCTTAACTGACTAAGCCGCCCCTGGACTCTATATTCTTTTTTTTTTTTTTTTTTTTTTTAACTTTTTTAACATTTATTTACTTTTGAGACCAAGAGAGACAGAGCACGAGCTGGGGAGGGGCAGAGAGAGAGGGAGACACAGAATCTGAAACAGGCTCCAGGCTCTGAGCTGTCAGCACAGAGCGCGATGAGGGACTTGAACCCACGGACCGCAAGATCATGATCTGAGCCAAAGTTGGACGCTTAACCGACTGAGCCACCCAGGCGCCCCTGGACTCTATATTCTATGTCATTGGTCTATGTATCTATCTTTGTGTCAGTATTACACTGTCTTTGTTATTGTAGTTTTGTAGTAAGTTTTAAAATCAGTCTGAGTTCTCCAACTTTGTTCCTTTTCAAGATTATTTAGGCTATTTGGAGTCCCTTGAATTTTCTTTTTTTTAAAATTTTTTAAATGTTTTATTTATTTCTGAAAGAGAGAGACAGCATGAACAGGGGAGGGTCAGAGAGAGAGGGAGACACAGAATCTGAAACAGGCTCCAGGCTCTGAGCTAGCTTCAGCACAGAGCCCGACGTGGGGCTCGAACCCACGAACCGTGAGATCATGACCTGAGCCGAAGTCAGATGCTTAACCAACTGAGCCACCCAGGCACTCCTAAGCCACCAGGTGCCCCTTGATTTTTCATATGAATTTTAGAATCAGTTAATTTCTGCAAAGAAGCCAGCTGGAATTTCGATGGGGATTGCATTGAATGTGAAGACCAATTTGGGGAGGATTGCCATCTTAATATTAACATTTACATTAAGTCTTCTAATCTATGAGCTTGTATATATTTCCATTTATTTAGGTCTTTAACTTTTAACTTCTTTAAGAAATGTTTTGTAATTAGAATGTTTGGGTGGCTCAGTCAGTTAAGCTTCTGACTCTTGATTTAGGCTCAGGTTGTGGTCTCACAATTGGGGGGATCAAGCCCACATGGGGCTCTGGGCTGACAATGTGGAACCTGCTTGGGATTAAGAGTCGGATGCTTAACAGACTCAGGATGCTGAGCTGCCCTGCTGCTACATTTATTCCTAATTATTTTATTGTTTTGATGCTACTGCAAATAGAATTATTTTCTTTTTGTTCTTTTACTAATTTTTAAATTGTCCATTGCAGGGGTGCCTGGGTTGCTCAGTCTGTTAAACGTCCGACTTTGGCTCAGGTCATGATCTTACAGTTTGTGGGTTCGAGCCTCGCGATGGGCTCTGTGCTGACAGCTAGCTCAGAGCCTGGAGCCTGCTTCTGATTCTGTGTCTCCTTCTCTCTCTGACCCTCCCCTGCTCATGCTGCCTCTCTCTCTCTCTCTCTCAGAAATGAATAAAACATTTAAAAATTTTTAAAAATAAAATGTCCATTGCAGTGTATAGAAATACAGTTGATTCTTATATCCTGCAACCTTATTGAGTTGGTATATTAGTTCCAATAGTTTAGCAGATCCTTTAAGATTTTCTCTATATAAGATCTTACTATAAGTAAGAGATAGTCTTACTTTTTTCTTTCCAATATAGATGCCTTTTTATTTCATTTTCTTGCCTTATTGCCCTGGTCAAGACCTCCAGCCCAGTGTTGAATGAAAGTGGCACAAACATCCTTGTCTTATTCCTGATCTCAGGGGGGAAACCATTCAGCTTTTTACCATTAAGAGTAATGTTAGGTGTAGATTTTTTAATAGATGCCTTTTATCAGGTTGATTAAATTCTCTTCCATTTCAAGTATGTTAAATGCTTTAATCATGAAGAGGTGTCACAATTTGTCAAATGCTTTTCCTGCATCCATTGACATGATCGTGTGGTTTTCGTCCTTTATTCTGTTAATAAGATGTATTAATTACATTAATTGACTTTTTGTGTGTTAGCCCAACCTTGCACTCCTGGGATGAACCCACTTGGTCTGGTGTGTAACCCTTTTTATATGTTGCAAAATTTGGCTAACTAGTATTTTGTTGAGGATTTGGGGTCTATATTCATAAGAGATATTGGCTTACATTTTCCTTTTCTTGTGATATATCTGTCTAGATTTGGTATCAGGATAATAACACTGGCTTTGTAGTATGCATTGGGGAATATTCCCTCCTTTTCTTTTTTTTTAATTTTCTGGAAAAGTTTGAACAAGATTAGTATTTACTGTTTTTTAAATATTTGTTAGAACTCATCAGTAGACCCATCTGGCCCAGGTTTTTTATGTGGGTAGTTTCTAGATTACTAATTCAGTCTCATTACTTGTCATAAGTCTATTCATAATGTCTCTTCCTTCTTGAGCCGATTTTGTTAGTGGTATCCTTCTAGAAATTTGTCTATTTCAGCTAAGTTATCTGATTTGTTGCCATATAGGTGTTCATAGTATTTCTTTACAATCCTTTTTTATTTCTTTAAGATTGATAGTAATGTCCCCTCTTTCATTCCTGATTGTACTAATTTGAGTCTTTTCTTTTTTTCTTGGTAAGTCTAGCAGAAGTTTTGTCCCTTATTGATCTTTTCAAAACAGCCTTTAGTTTCATTGATTTTCCTTTATTGTTTTTCTGTTCTCTGTTTCATTATTTTTGTTCTAATCTGTATTATTCCCTTCCCTCTGCTTGCTTTGGGTTTAGTTTGCTTTTCTTTTCTAAGTGTTTTAAGACAGAAATTTAAGTTATTGATTTGAGGTCTTTTTCTTCTTTTTTAATATTATCTTCTTTACAGGGAAAATTTTTCATCATATATATACATATACATATATATATATATATATATATGCATGTGTACACACACACACAAAGAATAAATATATATAGGGGCATCTGGGTGGCTAAGTCTGTTAAGTGTCCACCTTTAGCTCAGGTCATGATCTCACAGTTTGTGGGTTCGAGCCCCACAGTGAGCTCTGTGCTGACAGCTCAGAGCCTGGAGCCTGCTTCTAATTCTGTGTCTTCCTCTCTGCCCCTCCTCCACTCATGCTCTGTCTCTGTCTCTGTCTCTCTCTCTCTCAAAAATAAACTTTGAACAAATTTTTAAGAATGAATACACACACACACGTACACACAGACACAAAGTACAGCTGACCCTTGAACAACACAGGTTTGAACTGGGTGGGCCCACTTACATACCAGTTTTTTTCGGTATATATATTAGAAAAGTTTTTGGAGATTCCTGATTATTTGAAAAAATTCACAGATGAAAGAAAATTAGGTATGTCAGGAATGCATGATATCGATGTAGGTAGTAGTGTATTTTATCATTGCCGCCATAAAACACAGATCTATTATAAAAACTTAACATTTATCAAACCGTATGCACACACTTATAAACCACACATGGCGCCATTCTCAGTGGAGAGAAATGTAAACAAACCTAAGGATGCAGTGGTAAATCATAAGGGCATAAGACACTCGCAGTACACACTATACTACTGTAACAATTGTGTATCCACCTCCTGTTGCTATTGTGATGAGCCCAAGTGTTGTATCTGCTTAAAAGTCCATGATGTGAATCGTCTCTCGTCTCTGCATGAACAGTCTGTCTCCAGTAAATTGCCTGTCATGGGAAAAAGTGATCTCTTGTGGCTCTCACTGTTAGTGGTTAAGTTTTTGGGGAATCACAAGTCATATACAGATTTTTTACTGCATGGGGGGAGGGGGAGTCAGTGTCCCTAATCCCTGCATTGTTCAAGGGTCAACTGTGTGTGTATACACACACACACACACACACACACATACACCTGTATGCCCACACACATGTATATATACACTGCATATATACAACTGCGTATATATGTACTGTATTTATATAAAGCAAGAATGTGGAACAGTAATTGGCCGGTTACCTACAGTGAAGATGCCTGAATTCATTTCCTGTTTTTACCACTTACTGGTGGTCAACCTGACCAAGTCCCTTATCTGCATCAAACCTAGGTTTCTTGAGCCACAAGAGTTGAGATACTAATCTCTCCCTCACTAGGTTTTTGTGATCATTCAATGAACTAATGTACGTAAAGTGTCGTATACACAACGTATGCACAGTGCCAGACACACAGTAAGTGCTTAACAAAAGGCAGCTGCTCTAAGAACTAAAGCTGGTTATTCATGGTAATTATTATTCGTTCACCCTCTCTGTCCTGGCAGTTCCTCTGTGACGAGGGTGCTGGCATTTCCGGGGACTACATTGATCGCGTGGATGAGCCCCTGTCCTGCTCCTATGTGCTGACCATTCGGACTCCTCGGCTCTGCTCCCACCCTCTCCTCCGGCCCCCACCCAGTGCTGCTCCCCAGGCCATTCTCTGTCACCCGGCCCTGCAGCCTGAGGAGTACATGGCCTACCTTCAGAGGCAAGCTGGTGAGTCATTAGAGGAGCAAGGAGAGGAAGGAGAGACATGGGGATGAACAAGCAGAAGATAAGGTATTGAGAGCCCAGAGGCATGTGGCCCTGTCCTGCCTACACGCTGTTTTTCGGTAGACTCAAAGCAGTATGGAGATAAAGTCACAGAGGAGCTGCACGGCCTAGAGCCCCAGGTGTGGAGTGAGGCCACACCGGGAGCAGTGCCCCCAAAGAGGGCAGGTAGGACCCTGGTGCACCTGTTCCATCAAACTTCTTTCCATTTCTTCCCTTCCCAAGGCTTACTGTGCCGTACTGACTGTTGGGGGCAGGGAGAAAGTACTGTGGGCCCTAGTTCCTTAGTAACGGCAGAGGGGAGTGCACCCTATTCTACTCGCTCCCTTCTGTTTCTCCCCTCCTTTCAGATTCCTCCCTGTTCTCTGTATCCCAGGTGCACATCCAACCAAGGATGACGGTAAGGAATCAGATTTCTGGAAGATGCTTCATGAGCCAGAGGACCAGGCCGCTGGTGGGGAGGAGGCTCAGGCTGAGGTGAGAGCCAGCATCCCAACCCTTCCCCCGATAAAGCTGACCCTGGGCGAGCTGGGGTCATTATGAGATGGCCTACACCTGTCTAGGGAGGCCAGGCTGTACCCAGAACCACTACCTTAAGCGTGCGGTAGGCATAAATAAGCTTGTGCAATTAACTGTATCCTTGTCTCCAATCAGGAGCAGGAACCAAACCTTGAGGCAGCAGATCCAGCTCCGAGCCCTCCTCATGGTGAGCGAACCCTCCATGTCTCCTTTACTGCTTGACTGTATTTCAGGGTGGGCATAGGTAGAACTAAGCACTGGGGGGGGTGGGGGGGGTGGGGGGGGAGGTTGGGCTGCCAGGCCAGCAGCGAATTCATTTTCACAGGAGGTAATTACAATAGGTAATACTATGTGCAGACAGCAGTGCTCTTCTAGGGAGACAGCAGAACACAGTGGTTCCACCACTTGCCGGCTCTGTAATCGTGGGTGATTTCACTTAACCTCAGTTTCCTCGCCTATTACCAGTGGGCCATAACCCCTACCTCATCGGGTGAGGTGAGGTGAAATGAGAACGAGTCTGCAGTGCACAGCAGAGTGCCTGGAATAGAGTAGACAATAAATGGTTTGTATTTGTAGAAAGGGGGCACAGTATCCAGGGAAGAGGAGCCTATGGCCCCAGAATCCCTTCTGTGGTCTTAGAACTGGAGTGATTGCAGCAGGGCCAGGACAGCGCATGTGTGACCTGCTTGTTAGTATCCTTCTCTCTCTCACCTGTGGGTGCACCTTAGGGCAGTGCTCTTGGGGGGGGGGGCTATGTGAGCCCCCATCTCACTACAGACAAGTAGTCCTGGAGGCAGGGACCATGTCCTTCCTTGGCCCCCTCCTCTCCTCTCCTTAGGAAATCAAAATAGAATTTAGGACACACCTGGTCCATCCCTGCCCTTTCATCGCAGATTTTCAGAACAACGTGCAGGTCAAAGTCATCCGGAGTCCTGCGGACTTGATTCGATTGATAGAGGAGCTGAAAGGTGGAACAAAAAAGGTATGGGCCCTGCTCAAGGGAGGGGGAGAGCCTGCCTCCCTGCCGGGAGCCCTTAGGGAACCGCCTCTGACCTGGGCCTGAAGGCAGCCCAGCGGAGCGGGCTCCCTTTATTTCCTCCCCCTGAGTCCCTCCCCCGCCCCGCTACCACACGCCTGCCTTACGCTACCTTACGTCTGCCGCCCATGTGTCTCTGCTGAAACCCAAGCGTCCACCTCCTTCTCTGATTCCCGTCCGCCCAGGGGAAGCCAAACGGAGGCCCGGAGCAGCCTGCAGATGATGCCGCAGAAGCCCCTCAAAAAGAAGCAGAGGTGAAGAAGAGTGACGCAGATCATCAGAACGAGGTAGAGGAGGAGGAGGAGGAGGAGGAGGATGAAGATGAGGATGAACAGCAGTTACTGGGAGAGTTTGAGAAGGAACTGGAAGGGATACTGCTCCCGTCAGACCGAGCCAGGCTCCGTTCTGAGGTGAAGGCTGGCATGGAGCGGGAACTGGATAACATCATCCGGGAGGTGAGCTCTGCGCTGAGCCCTGATGCAGCCTCAGCTGGCTGCCCCTTGCCGGTGGGGGGGGGGGGGGGGGAGGCTGCAGACTTGGGGGGACAAAGTTGGCATCCAGACCATGCAGGCACGGGACAGGGCCCGCTCAGCTGGCAGCTGTTTACTTAATAAAAGGGGGGAGCAATAAGAACACCGGATCAGAGAGAGGGATGAGACTTTTTTTAAAATATTTTTTTAACGTTTATTTATTATTGAGAGACAGAGCATGAGCATAGGAGGGGCAGATTGACCGGGAGATACAGAATCTGAGGCAGGCTCCAGGCTCTAAGCTGTCAGCACAGAGCCTTGATGCGGGGCTCGAACTTACAAACTGCAAGATCATGATCTGAGCCGAAGTCAGATGCTTAACTGACTGAGCCACCCAGGCACCTGGAGGGATGAGACTTAGCTATTAGTCTCCAGTAGAGCATGGACCACTGACCTTCACTCCCCAGACCCTTGACTCTCCCCTCCTGCCTTGGGCATTCCAGACAGAGAAAGAGCTGGACCCAGATGGGCTGAAGAAGGAGTCCGAGCGTGATCGGGCAATGCTGGCCCTGACATCCACTCTCAACAAACTCATCAAAAGGCTGGAGGAAAAACAGAGTCCAGAGCTGGTGAAGAAGCACAGGAAAAGGAGGGTTATCCCCAAAAAGCCTCCCCCCTCCCCACAACCAGCAGGTAAGAGCCATCAGACAGGGAGGGGCAGTCAAGCCCCCGCCCCCCCGCCCCGTCTTTGTCCCTCAGCCCACGTACCCTGGAGGGTGTCCTGCTCTTTCCCTTCTGAGAGCGCTTACTCTCTTCCCTCTTTCTGGAAGGCTCTTCTCACTCCTGCCTCCTTCCCACCGCCTCCATCCCTTTGCCTGGCTACCTTCTATTCATCCTCCTGGGAGCAGCTTTAAGAGCATGTCCGCCTTGTTTTCTGGTTTGCTCCTGTGCACTGCCTAGCACTTTCCTGGCATATAGTGGGTGGCCAGTAGATATTAATGGGATGACCGTGAGTGAGCCTGTGTGCTGAAGACCACAGGTGCAGCCTGTGAACAGTTAGGACTGCACACCGGGAGAGGCCCCGGCGGGTTGGGTGTGAATAGGCAAGCCCAGCTATTCATAAGCCAACTGCCTGGACAGACTGGAAGTTCTCCCTCCTTCTCATACCCCCTATGTCGATTCCACAGGGTCCTGTGAGATCAGACATTCCAAATAGAATGTTCTGTTTTCAAACCTTCCGTCCCACTGTCTCTGTAAACACTAGAATGTCTTTTGAGGAGCAGCATGTGGAGTGCCAAGCCACAGTTTCCGAACCTGCTTCTTAAAACAAAACTTTTTTGTTGGCCCAGGTGGCCTGATTTTTGCTTCAGAAATCCCAGTCATTTTTCCTGTAGGGGACAGGCAGAATTATTGGTCCAGGAGGGAAGAGGGAGGCTGTAGTCGGGGGAGAGAGCTTTATAGGCTTGAAGGGGGCGCTCCTGCATCCTGAGCCCCAGTTCGTTCGTGTGTTTGAGGTGGAAAACTGCCAAAACCCGGCAGTGGCTTAGGGAGAGCTGACCACCACAGCCCCTAACCTGGAGTCACGGCTCTGCTTTGTGTCTCCCTGTGTGTCTCCCCCTCTAAGAGGAGGATCCTGAGCACAGAGTCCGGGTCCGGGTCACCAAGCTCCATCACGGAGGCCCCAATCAGGATCTGACTGTCCTCGAGATGAAACGGGAAAACCCACAGCTGAAACAAATCGAGGGGCTGGTGAAAGAGCTGCTGGAGAGGGAGGGGCTCACGGCCGAAGGTGGGCCCTGGGGCTGGCTGGCCTAAGGGCTGTTGGCAGGGCCTGCTGCCCGAGGTGGAGGGGCTGGGTCAAGGTGGACTGGAAACCTCGGCTGGGCGCCCGGGGGGCAGAGGCCCTGCACCGGAGCTCCCACCCTTCCTCGCCTCTCACTGCCCACGTGGCTCCTTCCCAGGGAAAATTGAAATCAAAATCGTGCGGCCAGGCGCCGAGGGCACAGAGGAGGACGCACGTTGGCTGACTGACGAGGACACAAGAAACCTCAAGGAGATTTTCTTCAATATCCTGGTGAGAGGCCGCCTACACCCAGGCCCGAACCTGCAAGCCTTGGCCCTGCTCTGGCGCGCTGGGGAGTCAAGAGCGCGCCTCGCGGCGCACTGGCCAGTCCCAGCCTCGCCGCCGCCTTCTGACCCTCCGTAACCCGCCGCTGGCGGTTCTGGTTCTGGCGGCCGGGTGGGCTGGTCCCAGGCCCTGACAGGAAACGCTCGCGAGGCGCGGGTGCAGGGTCCCTGCCTTCCCCGCGCCGCCCGCCGGGCCGCCGTGGATGCTCCGAGGCCCAGTGCGCTCATGGCTCGCCAGCAGCGACCCCGCTCACCGCCCGCTCGCCCTCCCCGCAGGTGCAGGGAGCAGAGGAGGCACAGAAAGAGCGGCAGCGGCAGAAGGAGCTGGAGAGCAATTACCGCCGCGTGTGGGGCTCTCCCGGCGGGGAGGGCACGGGGGACCTGGACGAGTTTGACTTCTGAGACCACCTCTGCCGCGGGCTGGCCAGGGGCTCCCGAGCCTGCCTGGACCGGCCCTGCCTTCTCCCCCACCAGCCAGCCGGGCCCTGAAGGCGGAGCGGCAGAGCTGAGCTGTGGACCTGGCATCCAGCGCATCCTGCCCCCGCGGGTGTCGAGGGGCTGGGGCGGGAGCACGCCACCGCCTCCCCCCCCCCCCCCCCCCCCCCCCCCCCGCCGCTGCTCAGAGCTGCTCCCGGGCCTGTGGGGTTTGCTCTCCCGGGCTTCTCCCCACAGCCCCTTCCTTCCGCCCCACGCCCTGTCACCAGCCCCTTAATAACCTGCTGGCTCCTCCCCCCTCCCTCCCTAGAGCTGGGGAGATCTTTTGCGTGGAGGAGGGCAGGGAGGGCGAGAACAGTGGGCAGTTCAGCAGGTCCCCCACACCCTGCCGAACTGCTCCTCAGGGTCACCCCCTTCCCTTGGATTGGCTTCGGATTGCCTGCCCCTTTCCCCTCCCCCACTGTTCCCTATAATCAGTGCTTCCGAGTCGAGGTGCTTCCCCCTCTGTCTCCAAGGAAATGGGAGAGAGTTGCCCACCACCTCTGACACAATCCCACTGAAAAGGGTGGGTACAGAACCACCCACCTCCTTCTGGAACAATCAGGTTTCCAAATAAAGAACTGGACCATCAGTCAGTCTTTTTTTTACTTCATCCCAGGGGTAGGTGGGGTGGGGGCCCTAGTAGGCCTGAGGCCGAGTGTTCTCAGGGTGGAGTGCACACTCTCTGAGCCCATTCTGTGCTCTACACCCCCTAGGTGGCCTCTGTGGGGACTGGGGCATACAGGAAGAGGTGGGGACAGAGAAAGAAAGCCCACTGGGCCTGCCAAGGACTGAAACACCTGCAGGGGTCCCTCCTTTTCCTTCACTCGCCCCCACCATATACCCCAAAGCCAAGCGCACACCACAAAGTTACCCCACGGGGGGAATCGTCCCGCCAGACTCTCTCCCTGCAGCACGCTGCAGCTTGTGTTGGCCACCACACTCGTGCCCACCTGGCCAAACCACTTCGTTTCTCCCAGTAAAGACTCTACCCTCTGCCACGCTCAGAGAGGGCACTGCCGCCCACACATGCCAGCTTCCTGCTATGCCAAGGGCAGGCACAGCTGGGTAGGTCTCTCCATCTCTTCCTCGTTGCCAAGTACAGACATTGGTCCCCTCACCGCACCCCCCCCCCCCACACACACACCTGTCCTTCCATCTCTGAGATGTACAGTCTTTCTGCCAAAGACTGCACTGACTCACTCACAAGGCAAGATAGAGGGCGCTGAACTCCCCGGTCTCCAGAGGTGCAAAGTAAGAGATTCAATTGTTGATGGAAGTTGTCTGAGACCAACCCTCTTCTTTCTGAATGTGGGCTGGTGCTTATTTTGCACATTATGCTTAAATTGTTTTCTTTAGAAATGTAAGGGCACCAGGGTGGCTCCGTTGGTTAAGTATCCGACTTCAGCTCAGGTCACAATCTCACGGGTCCGTGAGTTTGAGCCCCGTGTCAGTCTCTGTGCTGACAGCTCGGAGCCTGGAGCCTGCTTTGGATTCTGTGTCTCCCTCTCTCTGCCCCTCCCCTGCTCACACACTGCCTCTCCCTTTCTCTCAAAAATAAACATTAAAAAAAATTTTTTTAAAGAAATGTAAGCAAGCGGACTTGTGAAATCCTGCTTCCCCCGGCCCATTTGTGTATGTCTCGGGGAGGAATGCTTCACCATGGGAGATCTGAGACCCCACCCCAAGTGCAGCTGTATCCGAAATGTTCCAATCCTCACTCCTTTATTTACTATCAGTGGGGCCACTGAACAAGTTACTTGTTTTAGTTTTTGGTTTTGGCTACTTAACTTTTCAAGTGCTGCTTCCCTCAGGGTAAGTTCGGGATGATTGCACAGGCCTCTGATGGTGGCTTTGAGAACTGAATGAAGTCTAGTGTGTGTGTCATGCTCTTAGCACAGCACCTGGCCCACAGGAAGTGCTCGGGAACTTCAACCAGCTCCTGAGCTCTTAAGAGACTAGATGGTACTTGGAGGCAAGAGTCTTAGAGGGAATCCCAAAAGCTGATCTGAAGCTCCAGTGGAAATCTTCCAGAATAGGGGAGCGGGAGAGACTGGGGCAGGAAAGTTCTCTTTGCTTTGATAGGGATGGACTCAACATGATCAGAAAGCGGAGTTCTGGAAACCTCGCTAGACTGAATCATCTCGTACCTTCAATAGTAAATTCCTTTTTGCTTTCCTTTGGCTTTTGGTGAGACTTCCATGGAGGAAGTTGGTCTGCCCCAGCTGTGCTAAAGCAAGCAAAAAGAGGGGAGTGGGATGTGTGGCAGATGGTAACCAGGAGGGGGTGGTGAGGGACAGCAGGAATCCAGGTGAGAATACCCAAGGCGAGCCAGGGAAAGTGGCATGGATGTGACCCCCACCGCTCCAGGGAGTCTCCTTCTAGAATCCTATTCTGCACAACCTGGAGGGCTTGATGTTTTTGTCATTCCATCCACTACACCCTTTATATTTCCCACAAGGCCGAAGATGCAGCCCATGATAAAAAGAATTCCATGGATTACTTAGTGTTGGGATTTGCTGGGGGAGGGGGTTGCCGACACACTGACCACCATTCCCCTGCTGGAAATGAAAGGAACTTCCCATGGGACTATAGTTCCCTGTGGTGATTTCATTCTCTCCAAGAATGAGGGGGTCCTTGCTTCCCCCTCATTCATAGTCTCTCACACTAAGCTTCTGAGGACAGGAGTGAGCTTTCACCACTAAGAAGTAAAGTGGAGATGGAGAGCCAGAGTCCAGAGTCTCTGAGCCGAAAGACAGACGGGCCAGGTGTTCCTGTTGAGTCTTTTTTGCTACTTCCCCTTCTTCCTTTTGTTTGGCCTTCTCAAACGACACCCCTGCCTCTGCACCTGCGTCTGTCACTGCACCTGCATCCCTGAGTTCACCTTTCCCATGTCAGGCTGCTGTGCTGGGTGATCACCCAGCCTAGAATCCCGGACAATCAGGGCCTTCATGTGAAAAGGACCTGGACCCGCTGCTGCAGCCACACCTTGTTAGCTCGATGGCACACCTGCAGCTATACGTTGTCGTTGTGGGGCTGAGGGAAGAGGGGCCTCTACCAGAAGACTCCAGGCCATTGACTGAATGACAACATGCAGTGGCTCTGGCCCAACAGCACACCACCCAGGCCTTCTACCAGGGCGAATGCTTTCCGCTGCATTTGGACAGCAGGACTGGCTACACGCTTAACCAGGAGGCAGTGCAGCTGTTGGGGGGAAGCTCTGGCCTCAGTCTGCTGGGGCCTTGTAGATGACATGGAGGTGGGCAGATGTCTACTTCAGCTGGGCATGGAGTTTGCGGACACCAGGGACGTCTGCGGCTGGGAGATTTCTACCTCTGCTCTCCAGGTCCTTACTATACTGAGCCCTACTTCTGGTATCAAGTGCCTAGGGTGGTGCTCCATGGGCATTGCTGGGGTCCTTACCAGGTCCCTCTGAACAGCTATTGTTCAGATTACAAAGAAACAGATGCCACCCAGGTAACCCGCTTAAGGCCACTCAGCCTTGGAGGGCCTGGTTTCAAATTCGGATCTGACTCCAAGGTTCCTGCTCGCCTCTCCAAGCAGCCCCTCCCCTGTCCTCAGAGTCCCCAAAGTTCCACACCCCAGCCCCTTCCCAGAAAGAGGGTCATCTTGGGAGTCATTGACTTTTCTACTCCCTGGACCCCCACTGTTGCTCTGCCCTGCCTGTTTCTATCCACTGCATGAGGTATCTGAGCTGCCACCCGGGGGGCCACCCGGTGCCTGGATGTTGCGATGTCGCTCTGCCATGAGCCCCAGCAGAGGCACCCTCTGCTGGCACACTCCCACCTCCAGTTCCCCACCTTGACCAAGACCATTCCCTGACCGGCCTCTTCGAGAACAAACCAGCAGCTCACCCCCTAGACAAAAATCACTTCCTCTTTAATTGCTGTTGAAGATGATTCACACCACCTGCCTCAGAGGAGATGGGGCCTTTCCCCCTGCCCCCGTCCCTCTCCCCTCCCCAAAATTACCTGGTCCTTTGAAAAATATTTTAGCCGAGAAAAAAAAAAAAAAAAAAAAGACCGGAAACCACTGACACAGAAGGCCCAAGGGCTGGATTGATTAAAGGAGGCGGGGCTGGGCCAGGTAAATCCACCCCACCACCCCCTTTCTGGGGATGGGGAAGGAGGCCTGGTAACCCTCCCAGCCACCTCACATCCTCTTAGCCCTGGCTGGGAGGGATCATGGGGTTGGGGGACGGGTCTGGAGCTGCTCCAGTGGGAGGGAGGGACTGGACAGGAAGAATAGTGGGGGAGGGGTCCCATTGTAGGGGTGCCCCCTGCCCCAGATCACCACGGGCGCTGCACAGTCACAGGTACGCAGTCACGGTCACAGACACTCACAACCCGAGAGCACCCCCACCCCACCCCACCCTCTGCCCACCCTTGGCTTCCCCTACCCAGAAACTTCCCCAGCCCCTGCCCGCCCCTGCCCCCTTGTTGGGGAACAAAGCAATAAATTACAAGGTCCCTCCCCAGTCCCCTTAGCCCGCTCTGCTCCATCTCTTCTCCCTCCCAAGATACTAGTGAGGAGGGACCCAGGCTCTTGGCTCCCCGGGCCCTTTAGCTTCCATCCATGGGTGGGTGTGGGGGGACGTCCTGATTTCCACTCCTCATGGTCCCTTTCACGGAAAGGGTTGGGGACCCCCCTACCCCCTTGGGCAGCAGGGGTCCTGCCCCTCGCTGCCCTTCCCCCTTCATTGGGCAGTGAGATTAGCATGGAAGGGGTGGGGGCCCGGGTTTTGGCCCCAAGTCCCAGGGCTAGCCCTCCCACGTACTAACCCCTCCCCCTGGCGCGGCGTCTCCCCAGGAGCCAGCCTGGGTTTGTGCTCCACCCTTGGGATTGTCGAGCACAAGCAGGACTGGGTCTTTCCCCCTCCTCCCCTAGGGGGCGCGAGCGGGCATATCCAAGCTCCCAGGAGCAGGTACCGCGACAGGGCGTCCGCTTCCGCAGACACCCAGCGGGTAGACCCAGCGCAATCCAAGTGTGGAAAGGGTGGAAAGGGGGCGTGTTGAGCTGGGGTCTCCATGCCTCGTTGGGGAGAGGGAGGTGAGTTTGTGTCTTCTGGGAGGCGTGGGGGCTGTGCCCTCGTGGGGGAAAGAAGTGCTCCCGTGGGGCGGGGTGCGGTTTAGAGAGGTGAGTGGGTGCATCTGTCCAGCGGTCCACCCGGTGTGGTCGTGCCCGGCCCGTGTGGGAGTGGGGGTGTCTCTCCCGCTGGGCAACTATACCAGCGCGACGGGGGCGTCCGCACGGCCCATGCTGGCGGCGCTGCTCCGGCGGCGGGGGCTGGGCGTGGCGGTGATGCTGGGGGTGGTGGCTGCGCTGGGGGTGGTGGCTGTGCTGCCGCCCTCACCCGGGCAGCCGTGCTGGAGAAGGATGTCGGCGCACAGCTGGCTTCCAGCCTGGCGGGCGTAGAACAGCGCCGTGTGGCCCTGTGCGTCGCGGGCGGCCACGTCGGCGCCGTACTAGAGGACAGAAACGGCCGCGTCACCAAGCGTCCCCGTAGGGCCTACACTAGCAAAAATTCTCCCCCTTCCCAATTTCCAGGCCCGCTTCCGGGATCCCCCGCGCCTGGCTGTCTCCTAGGTGGAGCTTTCAAAGACCCCTTTCCCTACGCGCCCCCGCCCCCCCGCCTTCACGTACCCACAACAGCAGTTGCGTGATGACCACGTGGGCGAGCTCGGCTGCCAGGTGAAGGGGGGAGCGGAGCTGCGGGTCCTCTACGCTGGTGTCGAGCGGTCCGTGTCGCGCATGGGCCAGAAGCAGGAGAACGGTGGCCACGTCCTGGGCCTGCACCGCGGCCCACAGCTGGCGGCCCAGAGGCTCCTCGGGAGTGCCCAGCGGCGCCAGGAATAGCAGCTGCTCGTACTTGGCGCGAATCCATGACTCCCGCTCCTCTCTGCAAGACCGTGGATGAACGGGAAGGGTTCTAGGGACAGTCACCCAGGACCTCCTCCCCTTACCCAGCGAAACCTCTCGGGATCCGCACACCCTAGGCGACCCCCTTCCCTCACACGTACCGCGAAGAGTCCCGCGTGGGTTTGGTGCGGCCCCGCGTGTCGCTCTCCCACACGCGGTTGGCCATGTCATTGCCAATGGCCGTCAGCACCAGGGTCAGCTCCCGAGGCCAATCGTCCAAGTCCAGCGAACGAACTCGGGACAGGTGTGTGCCCAGGTTCCGGTGAATGCCAGAACACTCGATGCAGATGAGTGCGCCCAGGTTCAAACTGGCCCATGTGGGGTCTGCGGAGGGAGTGCAGAGGTTGGCTCCTGGCCGGAGAGGCAGCATTCGCCAACTCCAGCGAACCATACTCCCTCCCAGACCCCTCCGCTGCCCCCTTGCGCTCACTGGGGGCCCCGCAGTCCACGCAGATAGAGTTGCCCTTGGCGTTCCGGATCGCCTGGATGGCCACTGCTTCACTTTGGCTGTCTGTGCGTAGCTGCAGAAAGGGTTGGGGGGTGTGTTGACTCTCCCTCTGAGCCCTTCTCCAGACTCTTGAGACACTCTTGTCTGCTCTTCCCCAACTCTCACCCCGCCCCCCGACCATTACCTTGACCTTGCTGCTCTCACAGCATTGCAGACTGGCTAGGATCTGACTTTCGATGGCCTGGACCCAAGCATCCCGCTCCTCAAAACTGGCTGCCTCAAAGTGCCAAGTCTGACCAGTGCTGGACACGATCAGGAATTCGAAGTTTTCCTCTGGGTGGGGGATGGGATGAGGGTCAAGGGACAGAGTTCAAACAGGGGTTGCCTTCCCCAAACCCTTCCTCCCTGATGTCCATCCCAAGCCCCTGGGAGTGGGGCAGAGGGGTTGGGGAAGCAGAAGGTGTGGGAGAGCAGGAAGCCCGAGCACATGCAGGGGAAGGCAAGGGCACCCCCACCCATCTGCACCCCAGCTGAGCGCCCCTCCCAGCTCCCCGCTTGTTACCTGCTTTATAAATATTTCTTAAACTACCAAAGGATTTTAGTTTCCACATTTTGCGCTTGGCTGGTTTCCCGAAGCGAAGGAGATAGAGATAGAATGGAGAGCAGAACAGAGAAAGAGACCAAGAAAGGAGAAAAGGAGAGGCAGATGGAGAGATGGAGAGAAATAGTGACAGAGTGCCAGAGACAAAGCAGGACAGACAGATGGGGAGAGAAAGCAGAACTAAAGTCAGTGGCCCCGGAGCAGAGTGGAGCAGAAGCCAAGAGCCATGAGAGTAGGCAGGTCTGGAACCTGGGTCTGAGCACCCAGCAGAGAGCAGGGCGTGGGGACCGGTTATCATGACCAGTGAGGAGCCAGGTCTCTAAGAAGGGAAGGGATGGTCAGGATCTGAGTGAACACAGGGAGAGGGGACAGAAGCTGAGTCCTGGACCTGGGACAAGGGAGGCCTGTGGTTCCAGAGGAGTCTCGGGGGCCTGGGGAGGTCACTGGGGGCAGGAATGTGGATCACTGTGGTCAAGGGCTGTTGGGAGAGCTTGGTGATCATGAGAAGTTATTGGGAACAGGGACTGAGTGGGCACAGAGTCCAGCCGCTGAGGAGTCAATGGGGGACAGTGAAGTCAGGTGATGAGTCACTGGGGACCATAAGGGGGTTCTGGGTGTGGGAACCGGGATAAGTGGAGTTGCGAGCAGGAACAGAAACCGGAGGGTCATTAAGAGAGGTAGCAGGAGCTACAGACTAATGGGGGACATTGGGACAGGGAGTGGCAGGGCTGGGAACTACTGGGGTAAAAGGCATTGTCTGGGGAATGGGAGGAGGGACGGGAGCTGAGGGGTCTTCATCCATTTCTCACTAAGTCATGTGCACAGTGGTTATGATAGCCAAGCACTCAGCTCAGGCACTTTTGCTCCTCCTGAAGGAGCTAGGCCAGGGATCTGGAGTTAGGGGTGAGGGTCCAGGGTGGGAGTGGAACTGCCCACCAGGGCCTCACCTTCAGCCTGCCCAGCCGAGCCTTCAGTCTTGGACGGTGTTGTCAACTTTTTCCTCCTCTGCTTCTTCACCATGGGAGAAGGAGGGGGTTCCCGACTCAGGGGGCTCAGGTCTCCAGATGGGGTACAGTCTTAGGGAGGGGGACACAGCTGCCTCAGTTGCCCCCTCCACAGATTTCCTGATTCCTCCATAGCCTGTCTCCTCCCCTGAACTAGCTTTGGTCCCCCGTCCTCTCCAGGAGGTCCCCCTTGATCATTCCTGGGGAGGTGGGCAGATGAGTGGTTTAGAGTCAGACCTGCACTTAGATCCTGGCTCTGCCACTTACTGGCCTTGAGACCTTGAGCAAGTCACTTAATCTTCTGAGCCTCAGTTTCTTCATCCCTAGAATGGGGATAACAATCTTGACCTGACAAGGTTGTTGTGAGGATCATTTGTTACCATTTACTTGTTTTTTAAATATATCTATATCTATATCTATATCTATATCTATATCTATATCTATATCTATATCTATATCTATATCTATCTATATCTATATCTCCAAACATTCCAAATACTGAGAGCTGGCTATGTGCTAGACAATGTTCTCAGTTTGTTTAAGCCTCAAAGCAACTTCTGAGATAGAATCTATTATCTCCATATTACAGGTGAGGAAACTGAGGCATGGAGAGGTCAAGCAACTTGCCCAAGTGGCAAGCCAGGATTTAAGTTCAGGCAATTTAGCTCTAGAACCCACTTGTGTTTAACCATTATGATCATCATAGTATGACCGAGTCTGGTGCCTGGCACCCAGCGGATGCTCAGTGTATCCACTCATGCACTGATTCCAGCCTCCCAGCCTCTACCCCAAGTTCATTTCCCACCCACACCCCATTCAGATCCGGAAGACAGTGGATGGAGGGTGGGTCCTCACTGACCAGTGCTGAGGGCTCGGGCCAAATTCCGGTCTGGCTTCAGCAGGTGCTTGGATGTCTGGTCTGGTGGTGGCTGCAGAGAACTGGGGCTGGGGCTGGGGCTGGGGGTGGGAGTGGTGGCTTCTGTTGGAAGGGGAACAAGATAAAGCTTCAGTGGGCCCCTCTGTGCTTGGGCCCCACTCCTTCCTCTTTATCACCTATCTTCCTGCTTACCCAGTCCTAGCCCCCCCTTCCCTCCCCCTCCTCCTTTTCCCCGCAGCTCTGGCCCCTTTCCTGCCTCTTTGTCAGAGGTCCCACTCACCAGGACCTTCACCCATCTGCACAGTGCTCATGTCCTTGACCAACCCGTTGATGCTGGCTGAGGGGCCAAAAGCAGAGATGGCTCTTGGGGGCCTTTTACCAGGGACTTTGACTGTCGTTCGTAGCAAGTCCATCTCCTTGCCATGGGTGCTGTGGATGTAATCCTGGAGGGATACAGGGGTTGAGAGTACGGGAAGGCTGAGGGCCTTGGTGCTGCTGGAAAGCAGCCAAGAGTATGGGCTAGAGAGGGGACACTGTGTTTGGTGCTGACAGTGTTGAGATGAACTTTGAGGGGAAGGGCCCAACGAACTTGGCCTGGCACTGTCTCCTCCAGAAAGTATTCCCTGAAAGGCAGACCAGGTGGAGGTCCTTCCTCCATGCTCTCCCACTAGACTGCAAGTTCCTGGGGAGATGTCTTTACTTTCCCATCCCCAGGATGGGTACAAGGTGGATGCCTCACACATGTTTGCTGAACTTAAGAGAACAGGACTAGGGCTCCCCTGGAAATGACGTTTACGTGTGTGAGAACGTGGACTGGGAGAGGTGGAAGGGTGTCCGAGGCCAGCCAGTGTGGTCCAGCCAATCTTTGCCACTCACATTGATGCTGGGGTGGTAGAGGAGGAAGCCGTTACTGGACAGGGTCACGTATTTCTTCTTCCATTCTTTGTTCAAGGAGTTGCCACTTCGCTTCAGTAGGAAGCTCTGGAGTATGGAGAGAGACGTGTGGGAGGAAAGCCGGTCAAGACCAGCCACCCACCCCAGCTTGCCCCAGCCCCTGGATCACCCACCTGTTTGATGGGGATGGCTCGCCCACTCCCCGTTGTCTCTCCCCGACTGTCCAAACTCCGCTTCTCAGAGTCACTGCCCCGACGATTCTGGAACGGTTATTGGCATCAGTTAGAGAATGGATAGAGGGATCCACTGATGGAAGGACGGGGAAGACGATGAAAATGGGCCCAACAGAGGGGTCGAGGGACCAGGGAAGATGGTCAGGGAACAGGAGGATGGGGGAATCATCATGTCCAATACCGCAAAAAGGCTGGTCCTGCGCTTGGCTGCCCGGTGCAGGGACCCTGGAGTGCTCAATCCGGCCACTGCAGCCGCTTCAGCTCGGAGCTCACGGTGACCAACATTGGGTGAGGATGGGAGGGAAGAAGAGTAGTCGCTAGTGTGGCCCCCATTGCTAGCCTGCGTACGGATGAAGGAGTCAGCAGAACAGTTTTTGCGATGCTCCCACCCCACCAAGCTGGAGTTACATCTAGCTATGAGGGATTTGAGACACTCCTTGAGCTCATCACCATTTATTTGTGTTATTATTAACAATAAAACTCCTCACTGTCATAGTGCCTTAGATTTTGCAAGTATCATGCCATATAATCTTCCTGAAACCTTGGGAGGTAATAATGACTTGCTCAAGGACCTTACAGCATTTTGAACCTAGTTGATTTCCAGCCCAAGACACTTTCTAAAAGTGGTGTCACTGTCATATCCATTCGCCCCCACCTCCAACCTCCTAAGGTCCTCTTGTTCTTGTTCATCAGCCCTCCTCTGCATCTTACCAGCCCTTCTGTGGACCCTGAAACCCCAACTCACCTGTCCAGCTACAGGAGTGGAAGCAGCTGAGTGGCTTGGGGAGCTGGGCAGGGACTTACAGGCAGCCAGAAGCTGTTGCTGTTTTCGTAAAGTCACCACCTTCTGGGCCACTAACGGAAGGAGGAGAGGTAGGATGCATGAGTGGGGCAGACACCTAAGACCCCCACCCCGCCTTTGTTGCCCAGTTTTGATAAATCCCCAGGAGATAACACTGGCCCAAACTTCACTATGGCCTTCGTGCCACCTGTAGCCTGGAGCAGCTCACTCAGCCCAGAAAGACCATGTGGTTATGAAGCACACCTTCTCTGACCTTCCCTGATCGCTCCTCCCAACCATGCAGGCTAATTTCCCGTCTCTCACGGAGGGTGGCCTGGAGGCCCTGAGAATACCCTAGGCCCTCAGCTCCTCCATTCCCAGCTTCCCACGTGTGCGGGGAGTCACCGTGCTCACCCTCCTGGAAAACCCGGTCCACATTGAGCCCGTAGGTGGCGCACGTCTCATAGTAGCTGCAGCGCTTCATGTCCGCGCACAGAGCCCTGGCCCGGGCATCGCCCACCACTCGAGGGGAGGAAGCACTAATCCTGTCTGAGGGGACAGGAAAGGGTCAGGATTGGACGAGCGGGCCTTTCCCTCACTTCTCCTACTTTCTTTTCCCTTTGACTTCCGTCCCAGGCTGGGTCCAGTAAGGACAGGCTGTGAGAGAATATTCCCTCCTCTTTGAATGCTGGGCCCAGCTCACCAGCCCAGCTGCAGTACGAGTAGGCTGGGCGAGCTCTGTGCCCGTGTCTTCAAAGAATACTCGAGAGCTGAGTAGAGCTTCCTGACAAGGTCTGAAATGGCTGAGATTCACAAGTGATGATCGCCCCTGCTCTGCAAATCCAGCGAGCCCTGAACTCAGTGGGAGGTCACCTGGTGCGTAGGAAAAGGTTGAATGTCCACGGGCAACAGGTGGACTGTTCACTCTGCAGCAAGGAATCAGGAGGCGAGCAGCAGGTGGAAACGGTATTCTGCAGGATAGGCACCCAGACAGAAAGTCCTGCCAGCCCAACACAGGTGGGTACAGGGCCCTGCGGGCATCTGAGAGCCTCTGAATCCCTTTTGTGAATTTTACAGTTCTGTAAAAACTCTCTGCCCTCTTTATTTTCTCCGTCGTTTCATTTGTGCTTTCTCTTTTTTAGATATGTTCCTTTGAAAGGTGTCAGCCTGACCCAGCTGAAGCAAGGGGAACATGGAAGGCTTTCTGTCCACACTGGAGCCCGAGATTTTCTGTGTTTCCCATGGTGGTGACAGGAAAAGGCAGTGTGAGAACACAAGGTAGGTGACATCTCAGAGGAATGGAGATTGCTACTATAGCTGTCCCTTCCTTCCTGAAGAGTCCTCTTTTCTCTGCTCAGACCCTGGGAAGATTTTTGTTTTTTGTTTTTTGTTTTCTTTGTTTGTTTTTACTTTTGCTTTTGTTTTGTTTTGTTTTCTTGATTGTTTTAATGACTCCCTTATTTGGAGATCGGCCTCCTTCCAGAGAGTTACT
The DNA here is from genome assembly GCF_003009895.1 of Hyaena hyaena. Taxonomy (NCBI): domain Eukaryota; kingdom Metazoa; phylum Chordata; class Mammalia; order Carnivora; family Hyaenidae; genus Hyaena; species Hyaena hyaena. Next base: position 348,387 of record NW_024081192.1, read on the forward strand.
ACAATCCAAGGGGCCATTTCCACACCTCACCACGCTTTCACCTATGTTGGGCAAATACCTCGGCAGCCATCTCAAGGACTCCCCTGAAAGCTATAGTGCTTCCCCAGACCCTCCTTACCTTGTGTCCCCACCAGTGCCAGTGCCAGGCCTCCTCGTCCTTCCCCCCGAAGGGAGCTCAGCTGCCCATGGAGACGACTCACGGCCTGGAAACTGTTTTCATCCTCCAGGCTGAAGACCAAGATCACAGCATCTGCCCAGCCTGAGAACTTGCGGGGCATGAGGGAGCAAAGGGAGGGTCAGACAAGTCCACTCCTCTGGACGCCATGCCCAGGGAGGTCTGGGAAACTAGAGCTTTCTCTCTTGGCCCATACTGACCCCAGCCAGCCTGCCTACCCCAACACCTTAGCCCTCACCTTGGCATCAGGTGCCCCAGCTTCCTCTCGGATCAACACCAGATGAGTCTGTCCATCCACCAACATCTCTTTCTTGTGCTGCTCACCTGTCCAGAAGGGTTGGAAGTGGTAGTATGTCAGTGGTCACAGATCATGAAGCTTCCCCGTGCTTCTTATACTTTAGCTATTAGGGCTTCATCCTTTCCTCTAGAGGTCTCCAAAGCTGCCTAGTCAGTGATCCTGGATTCCTGACCCCAAACCTTAGCTTACTATGGCTCCTGAGAACTCACTTTCTGTCTTCTCCAGCACCTGGTACGAACCAGTCAAGAATCGGTGGATGAGTGATGACTTCCCACTCCTGGCGTCGCCCAGCACACCCTGAGAACAAGGTTGTGGAGCAGAGATTGTGAGAATTAGAAGGAGGCCAAATGCTTGGGTCTGAACACTCCAGAGAACTCAAAGACTGGCAGTGTTAAATCATCCAGGCAGGAGCCTGCAGGGACTAGCTGAGGGCTGGTCAGGAGAGAGCATTCCGGAAGATCAGGTAAGTGTGGTAAGAAATGATCCCAAGCTCAAAGTGGACCACAGGCTGAAGATTTTTGGCAACCCAGTACTTTGGGGGGGGGGGGGGAATCAAGTCACAGCCCTAGACACTGGTTGGAAAGTTTTAGCCAATTCTAGGCAACAGAACATGAAACGATAAAGGGGAGATGCCAGAAATGAGGAGAGGCCTGGAGGAGGACCATGAACAAACAAGAAATGAGAGTAGAGAAGAAAAAGTTGTAAGGATAGATCAAGCCCCAGGAAAGTGCTACGAAGGCAGAATCTCGGGAGAACTAGAAAACTATTCCTCATTCCCACAGAGAGAGGGGCAGGAAGAGGTGACGGGGAGAGAGTTGAGTGAGGAGAGTGGGGATGTCAGTCTTCGTACAGACTAAGGGACTCGGTTACCTACCAGGCGCAGTTCAGGAATGGAGCGGCTCAAAGTCCATTCCTGGCTATTGACCACAGCCTCTGTAATAGGAAAGGAGCCGTAAGAGGGGATGCTCCAGGCCCAGGAGCACCCCCACCCCCTCAGCCACCCCTCCTCCTTTTTCAGCTTCCCTTAACCCCCAGGACTCTGCCTGGGCTGGAGAACTATGTAGAAAGGCTAGGTTTGAGAGTGGTCCCCAATCCTCCCATCCCAGCCGCTGGTCTCCCCACAGCTGTTGCTGCCGCTCAGTGGTTGCTTAGCAACGGAACCAGCTAGACAAAAATACTTCATTTGGCATCTCCCTTAAAGCACATCCCCAAACGTAAGTCCCTGCCCCAGATGGGGGGACCAGGGTTCTGACAGTGGTGGGTTTTTCCCTGTAGAGGAACGGCGGAGGGTCTCCTCCCTGCGGGCCTGACTTGGATTCCCCAGGCAGATCTTGGGAGGAGGGGCTGGGACACCTAAGGGAGTGGGTCTTCCTCAATCTCCATTTCACAAGAGAGAAACTGAGGTGAGGGATATCCCTCCCCTTTTTCAAGGTCAACAGCATGGTGGCCCTGACCGCTTCCCACAGCCCAAGCAGTGGAGCCTGGATTTGCCTACGCTTCCCTCTCCCACACCTTTCCCACAAGCACCCTCTGAAAGAAGTGTGGGGAAGGGCTCAGTTTCCTGGCCCGGAGAAGCTACAGGCCCGGGGGCGGGGGGTAGGATGCTCCTTCCGCCCGCCGGGTCCAGCCCCCGCGCCCGACACTGGCCGGACGTTCCCGGGGCGCCGCAGCTGCGGCGGGAACTCTGGGATCCGGAGCCATCTGCTCCCACCCGCTCCAGAGCCAAACCCCGGGGGCCGCCCCCGCTCCCGAACCCGCCTCCCCGGAGGGGAGTGTGAGCCGCACCAAGAGTCCCTAGCCTTTCTTCCAGAAAAAGTAAAAAAAAAAAAAAAAAGAAAGAAAGAAAAGAAAAGAAAAGAAAAGAAAGAAAGACACCCCTCCCCCGAAAAAAACCACAGTACCTTCTCAGTACCCCCTCCCAAGTCTCCGGGGGTAAAAATTGCCTTTGCAGCAGTTCCGTCCCCCTGAGTCACTCCTGGGCAGCCCCCTGGGGGTTTCAACGCCGCTCTGGGGCCAGGGTGGGCAGTGGGAAGTGAGACCTCCCATCCGCCCCCTCTCACTTCGCATTCAAGTATTCATCACGTTCCAGCCCCCACGCACTCCCGAACTGCCCAATCCACCTCTGCGCGGAAAGAAACCAGAGTCCCTCCCTGCCGCCCCACTAGCCTGGTCTCAGCCCAGGGAAGACCTATCCCTGGCGAGCAGCTGCCTGCAAGGTCACTCTCCTGCCACCTGCCCCAAGTGCTCCAGAGAAACTGAGGCTTCCTCATTCCCTTCACCTTCAGCAGTCCTCGGGGCAAGGCAAAGCTCTGTTCCCACGCTCCCAGAGTCCCGCTGAGGCTGGAAGTGGGGTCTGAGCCTTCTCTGCGAGTAATTTCCTACAGTCTCTCTGACCAAGGGCATTATTTTCCCAGAAAGCTCTGAGGCTCTCCGAGTCCCTCTGAAATCAAGGCATCTCTCACGTCGCACAGTGTAGCCACCCACCTCCTTTCAGGACCCCTGAGTCTTTGCCCCAGTCCTTGGCAATGGAGTGAATCTGGTTCATCCGCCCACCCAAGAGAGAAGCTTCCCTAGTTCAATCCTGCACACCTCTCCTCCACCCCAAGCTGAGCATTCCACAAGCCCTCCCCTCCCTGTTCTCAGGCCCTGGTCCTACTCACTAGGGGAGGCGCGGAGCTCTGCGCCCAGCAGCTCCCTGGACCCGCTGCCAGAAGACAGGCCCGGGGGTCCGGGAGGGGGCCCGGAGCCAGGAGGCCCCCCTGTGCTCTTGGTGAAGATGCCGCTGATAAACTTGAGCATCTTGCGATCTCGAGTGGATGCTCGGCCCCCCTCCCGGCCCCGTTTCAGCCCTGGAGCTGGAGGCTCTAGAGTGATTGGAGGTGCAGGCCCAGTGGGCTGCGCGGAGGCGGCGGTGACAGCAGCGGCTGGAGCCGGGGTTGCTGGGAGGGTGAGCGGAGGAGGAGAACCAGCAGGCGGTCCCGGGTGCAAGTCACTGTTGTCCAAGGTCTTACTCTTGCCTTTCCGAGGGGACAGCTTCCCTCGGGCTCCGGACCCAGCCCCGACCCCACCAGAGGTCGTGGCTGCCGCTCCCCCTCCCCCGGCGGCGGCGGCCGCGGAGGCGGCTGTAGCAGCAGCGGCCGAAGCTCCAGTCCCCGCGCTGCTCTTTGACCCCTTGACCCTGGGCTTGCCTTCGCTTTCGGGCCATGACAGGCGGCTACCCGCGCCCTTGCCCCCGCCGGCTTTGGCGCCACTCGTGGTCACGGTCTTGCAAGGCTTGGGAGCCGGCGGAGGAGGCGCCACCTTGAGCCTCCGACTGCCAGTGCCGGGGTGCGGGGAGGACGAGCCTGGGACGCCGCCGCCCGCCCGGCCTTCAGGTTCCGGGCCCCCCCAGCTCGGGCTGCTGAGCAAGGGGCGCCGGGAGGTGGGGGCGCCCCCGGGCTTGGGGTCAGGGCTCAGCCCCCCGGAGAGCGGGGGCCCCGGAGGGGCGGCCCAAAGGGAGAGGCGGCGGCCGGGAGCGGGGGAGACGGGGCGGGCCGGACTGGCCGGAGCCGGGGACAGGGCGGGGGGCTCGGCGCCCCCGGCGCCCGCGCTGCTCGTGCTGATCCACAGCGCATCCTGCCGGTGGAAGAGACGTTCGTGCCGCTTCTTGCCCGGCTCCTCCGCGCCTCGGGGGCTGCCTGGATCCCCTGTCTCGGCACCTCTGGTCCCGGGGGCGCCGGCTGCGGCCGCAGACGGAGAAGGCGGCGGCGGAGGTACCGACTCGAGCTTGACCAGGGTCAGCGAGATGAGGTAGGTCGTTGTCCGGCGCTGAAGAGCGCCCGCGCCCCGGCTCATGGGGCCCCGAGACCCCCGAGCTGGGGAGGGGAGGGGACTCCCCCGGACTGCTTCAGGGGGGCCCGGCCATGGGGCCGCCCTGCTCGCTGCCCCCAGCCCCCGGACCCCGCTGAGCCCCCAGCCCGGCTCCGCTGTCGCCGCCGCCTCCGCCGCCTCCGCTTGCGCCCCCCTCCCATCACACGGGGCGCCCCCTCCCCATGCTCCCCGCCCTGCGCCCCCACCCCGTTGGAGCCCCGGGACCTTGGTGCTGCTCCAGGGAGGCGCGCTGGACCTTGCACCCCGGCCTGGGTGGGGGCGCCGAGATGGGCGGAGGAGGGCGGGGAGGACAGTAGTGGGGGCAAATAGGGGAGAGGGAGGAAAAGGGGGCAGAAAAGGTGGACCCGAGGCTGGGGGAGAAAAAGAACCGCTGCGGGGGAGGCAGGGGCGGGGAATGGGGACTCAGGGGACAGGGGCCGGGGATGGGGTCGGGGAGGAGATCTGTGGGAAGGTGGGAAGCTAATGGGCTGGTCGTGCGGGGGATTCGCAGGGGCGCGGGGAGGATGCTGGGGATGGAGATACAGGCGCCGGCGGGGGAGGAAGGAGGGAAGCCTTAGGGGGTGGGAACCCAAGGGTCTGGGGTCTGGGAAGGAAGGGGCGTGAGATCCCGGCGAAGGGTCCGGGGGGCTCGCCGGGGCTCGGCTCGGTCCGGATGCGCGCTGTGTCCGGGCGCTCCCCTCACATTGAGGAGGAGGCGGCCCCCCGCCCCCCCCACCCTATCTCCCCCCCCAACCTTCTCTCCACCAGCTCCGCTGTCTGAGAAGGCGGTACAAAATCCAGGACTGGATTTCCCTCCCAAATCCTGGGCTGGATTTCCTAGAACTTGGACTCACCTACTCCAACAATCTAGCCCCCTCCCCTAGCACACCGCGGTTAGGGAACGCGACTGTTGGGTGTGGCATTTAGGGACCAGGGTAAAAAATCAGCTCGTGGGTGGACAGTCCGAGGGGGAAACGGAGCGGATTTAGGGGATGGCTGCCAGTTCTGGGGAAGTTGAAGTAGGGAAATCGGGAGGCCTGAAATCCCTTTCCCAGGACCCCTGGTCTCCCCCAGGTAATTGCTGCTGTTTCTTTCCCCATCACCCAGCCGCCTCGCTCACCCCCACCCTCCACACGCAATGCATTGGTGGGGCCACGACATGAGCCCAACTGTCCCAAAGTGAACTTGGAAAGTGTTCCCTGGGGATGGGGACAAACATGGAATTTAGCCGGGTAGGAAGGAGAGGGGTGCCTTAGGAGGGAAGAGATCTAAGGGCTCCAGGAGCCCAGGCCAAAAAGTGAGTCAAAGGCTCCAGCTTGAGGTGGAAGGAGAAGGAGTATGTCTACGGATCGACACCCCCATACCAAAATGCATCCAGTCTCCATAGCAACCGTAGCTCCAAGAGTGCCTCAGAATCAGCAGGGATAAGCAGAGAGGAGAATTGGTGGGTATGGTGGGTGGGGGGGTCTGTCAGGGGATTGGGGTTAAGGGAGGCACCATCCTCGAATCTGATTACCCACACGTGAGGTTTTTAGCACCCCTGAATACAGGGACCCCTTCAGTTGAGGTGGGAGGCAGCGTCTTTTGGGTTCCCATTCCAACTCCTGAGGTTTTCAAGGTGGAGCTCTTTTAGAAGGTTAAAAAGGAGATAGAATGGAAAACGTCTGTCTGCTGTGTGTCTACCACCCTTCCAGGGACCCCGGAGTTGGACTCACTGTCTTCTACCCTGGGGAGAAGGCTGAAGGGGTTAGGCCCACGGGGAACAGAGGCTGAGTGAGACCTGGCAGGGATGGGCCTGAGTGGTCGGAGGCCTTCTCAGAGGCTTGGAGACCTCCCCAACCCACCCCCCTTCACCCCCTCCTCGCCCCACCCCACTCGGGGAGTCTGAGCGTTCCCCTAATTTGGCGTCCCACCCTCCTGACGCAGCTGAGACTATATTAAGTGCTGTCGTGGGCGGCTCTAGGAGGCAGGAGCCGGCAGCGTGCTTGGCCTGGTAGGGGGTGAGGGGGGGGGGCAGTACCAGGATGCTGGATGCCCTCTGTTTTCCCTGAGACCTGTACCCAATCCCTCTCGGTCCTGTCCTGAGGTCAGCACCCCCTCTCTTCCACCCCACCTGGATGACACCATTCCCAGGATAGAAGACTCTTCAGTAGCTTTTTCTGAATTTTCTCAAAGAGGAGGTGAAGGTGTTTTGTTGATTCTGCCTTGATTTTCCTTCCTTCCTTTAGCGGCCTCAGTTTTCCTTTATGTTCAGTGGAAACAGAACCCTGACTCTTAGAGGAGTGGAACAAATCGCTGATAAAGAGCGTAGTCTTCTGGGAGATTTCAGCCTCCACCTGTCCTCACTCCCTCCTCCAGAGCTAAGCAGAGCTTCTCTACCTGGACTAAACCTTTTTCCTCCCCCTCTTTCTTCTCTCCCCGGGTGGGGCTTGGAGGTCCTCCCCTAGGAGGCGCCATGGGCCACTCCCCCAAGTGGGTCTTTCCACCACTAAGGCTGTACGGAAGGCATCTGCCAGCGGTTGTTCTTGGCAAAAGGTGGGGACAGGAGGGGAGAGGGCCACTAGCCTCAGAAAGGCAATGGGAAGGGGATCATACTGTCCCCTGAGGAACCCAAACCAAATGTTCCTTCCCCAAGTTATGGTCTGCAGTTGTGGCCTCTGTAGTCAGAGAGGTCTGGGCAGGAGATACCCCTGGTGGAAAGAATGGCCTCTTGGACCCCCCTCTCCCCCAAGTAGGCAGCTAAGAATGGAGCAGCTGGGAGAGACCAGGATCTGATGAAGGATGTGCTTTTCCCAGACACCTTTCACGGACAACATAGCTGGCTTTTGTTGCTCTTTGCCACCTCAGAGGTAAATGAAATGAGAGCAGGTTGGAGACCCCTTTCAGTTCCACCAGGTCCCTAGTGGTGGGGCCTTATGGATTTGGAGTAGCTGTTCCTGCCGGGGCCCCACCACAGGACTGAAGGCTGGGGTGGGCAGGAGGATGTGGCGGATGGTGTTGCCATGGCAGCACTTCCTCCCTGTGTTGTCATCACTCGTTCTAATGGCACTAAGGAGGTAGAGCGGAAGGTGTGTGTGCTGGGGGTGGTGGGGAGGAGAGGAACAGGAGCATGGGGAAGAGAGGGGACCGAAAAGGGTCCTGGGGACTTCTTTGCGCTTTGGCTGTGCAAAGCGTGTAGTATGAGTGGCAGTGTGTGCCTGGGAGCCTGAGATTCTCTGCGTGGTGTGTTTCAGTGTGTGTGTGTTTCTTTCTACAGCTGGAGAACAAGAGGTCACCGATCCTTTGAGGGTCCTGGGAATGAACGCATTATGCAGTCCCAGAACCTCCTGCCCCACACTGCTTCCTGCCCTGGACTCCCCAGGCAGGGTCCAAGTCCACCATGGGTCTGTCACAGCCTCTCTTCCCCATGCTCACCCACTTCTCCATTGCCAAGAAGGTCAGCTCAGCAGTGACTTGTATTTTGATCCCTTGGGAGAAGGATCAGAATTGGGGAAAGAGGGAGAATGACACCTCCCGTATCTTTTCCCATCCTGTCCAAATGTTTTCTTCCCCCGAGTCCCAGCTCCATCTAGAGGACTAGGAAGTGGCTGATTGGGAAGTGATGTATGACACAGCAAGCCCTTCTATCCCCCTGCTGGTCCCCGAGACACACAAGTTTAGAGCTCACCCTTCTCTTACCTCTTATGCTGTTCAGTGAGGCCTGGATGCTGTCCCGAAGTTCAGGGTCGCCCACCCGCTCTGCCAGCTTCCTGAGGCGGCTTAGAGACTGCTTGGCCACCTCATGTCGTCTGACTTCTGCTCTCACTGCAGCTACAGCCAATTGCCTCTGGGCATGCATGTTGCCCAGACCTGTCTTGCCAGGCTAACAGCAACCTCTGGCCCTGAAGCCCATGGCCCCACAGTCCCCAAACCCCAGAAGGCCCCTTCTGCTGTGCCCCAGAACTCCCCGCTCCTGCCCGCCCTTCCGTCTGTCGGCCTCACTTCCTGACTGGTGAGTTTCAAACCCACAGCCTGGGACAGCACTACCTCCTGCACCTCCCACCCCCTCTAGCGTTGGCTCATCAACTCTGCCAGCCAGCCCCTGCTGATTTTCCAGCCAGGTAGATGGAGAGACCTTAACAAGCATCCTAGGGCCTCCTGTGGGAGGTGGCTAATTAAGATGGGTGTTGGTTCTAGGAGAATGTGGCAAGCCAGGCCCCAGTTGCAATCCCAAACTCTTAGTGACCAACAGATTTGTGTTCAGTCTCAAACTCTGACAGGAATGCATACACACTTGGTCTCTCATTCTTACAGCCCTGCATTTCAGCTTAGGATTGTACTCCCCACCCACTCTACACATCCAAAGAGCTTGCATACCTATATTTTTTTCCATAACCCTTCCTTAGTCAGCCGCCCCACTGCAACCACCTCCTGTTTTAAAAGGCCAAGTAGTTATGGGGAGAACAGTTTATGGAGGAGAACAGTAACTCTAACCAGACAAAAAAAAACAAAAGCAAAAACAAAAACAAAAAAAACCCACCATGCTCTCTGCTCAATTATTTTCATAATAATTATCTATAACACTTAATAGTTTATGATGGCACTTTCAAATATATTGTCTTCATGACAGGCCCCAGGGGTGCAGGAAAGGAAACCGAAGCTCTGAGAGGCCAGTAAGAGGTGAAACAAATCCATGGGTCTAGGTCTCCTTTTCTTAAGGCTTTATTTTTAAGTAATCTCTACACCCAACATGGGGCTCGAACTCACAACCCTGAGATCAAGCATTGCATGTTCCACTGACTGAGCCAGCCAAGTGCCCCTATGGGTCTAGCTCTTCTGATTACAACTCTGATACTCTTTTCATTATACCCTCCTCCCCAACTAAGATGCTTGCCAATCAGTTTCCCTTATCCCTAATACCACTGTCTTGCCCTTGATTTAGGACCTGAAAGAGAAGAGGGTGGATGAGGAATTGAAGGACAGAATGAAGATACAGGGGAGATATTGGGGGAAAACTGTGGCTAGTGTGATCTGATCACTTTGTTTCAGGACTCAAACCTTTCTGGCCCTGCCAAATGTCTCTTTGCCTGCATATCGTCTTGATATTAATTTATGAAAGATAGCAGATTATAACTATATGATTCTTGTATAGTTGGAGATAAGGGAACTGGGGTTGGGATTATCTGCTGGAACCTGTAAAACAGCCTGATTATAAAAACTAACACTGAGTGTTTACTACATACCAGGTAGTTCCTAAGCATTCTGCATATATTAACTCATTCAATTCCCATAACAACCCAAGAGGCAGGTGTATTGTTATTTATCCCCATTTACAGATGAGGAAACAGGCAGAGAAAGCTTAGGTAACTGGCCAAAGGTTATACAGCCAGTAAGTGGCAAAATTGGAACCTATGCAATCTGACTGTAGCAGTTAAGAGTATACTGCTCACGCACTCCTATAATCTAAGTACATAAACACTGCAATCATCCTGTGGGGTTGGAGGGAGGTTTTTCGTTTGTGTTCCCATCACCAGTTTCTCTTGGAAAAGAGGAATTATGCCTTTTCTCATCTCCATGAAGAGCATTTATTCAATTATAAGCATATTGATCAACCTCTATATCCTCCCTCAGAGTGAAAATGTGGAGACTCCTCCTCCCTCTCATATTTATTCATATTCCAGACTCCTCCCTTTGGCTTTTTTTTTTTTTTTTCAAGCCATGGGTCAGGCATGTGCTCTGAGGACACCGAGCACACTCATGTCTGCACTTCTGGCTCTGTCACTACAGAAATGTTCTGGCCCGAGGCGGCTGTTTTGCACGCTGAATTTATAGCATATTCACACCCAGCTAGGAGGGGCTATGGAAGAGGAGTATATGTACTAGTGGATAAACGCGTGACGGTTTGCTGGACGTTGCTGTGCCCAAGCCAAGGCTTCTGTGGCCGGGCTAAATGGCTAGATGTTTTGCTCCTCTGGGTGTTCCCGAATGTGATGCAATAGCAACCAACAATGGCGTCATCATGAGGTCACTGCAGGACAAGGGGAAAGGGGCGGGGAAGGGCGCTCCCTCGAGGGGAGGAGCCCTTTCGCCCTACGCTCCAAGCCGTATCTACTCGCTCTCCGACTGGGTTTCTCCTGAGCCTCCTCCCTCGCATTAGCCCTCTTCCAGCTGCGACCACAGAGCGCTCCGTTTTCAATCCGGGGTTTTGAAGTTTAGGCTCTGGTCCCTAATAAGAAGCTATGGAAGCCCTACCCCCAGTTTTAAGTTTCATCCAATAAAGAACCTAAAGGAGGAGCCGGCAGGCGGGTCAGTGACGCAATGCAGACTGATTGGCATTCAAGCCATCGACGTCCTGGATTAGCCCCGAGTTTCTCCAATCCAGAGGCAGGGGTGGGACGGTGCAGGCGCAGAGAATTGGGTTTGGCTGGACTCGATTTAAAGAGACAGAAGCTGTCGGGGTCCAAGAAGACGGTCCCCAAGACCCTCCCCCCAAGTCCTTGGGACCACTTGGGTCCCCAAAGCTGGGGAGATGGTTTGCGGTGGCTTTGCCTGCTCCAAGAATGCGCTGTGCGCGCTGAACGTGGTCTACATGGTGAGGTTTTGGAGGTGGGGGAAGCTTCAGGGCGGAAAGAGGAGTGGGGAGAATCTCTAGGGGACTTCCGGTGGGAAGAGGGGTGTACTGGGGGTTCCGGGAAGATTCCCGGGAACTTCCGGCGAAGAGGGAATTCCAGGGGACTTCCGTGGGAAGAGGGGAGACTTCCGGTGACCAGGGGGTTTATCTGGGGAGTGGGGGTAATGAACTGAAGGCTGTGGGTATCAAGGCCAATCCCTCCCTCCTGTGAATTTGTTTCTTCCAAAATACTAGTGATGGATGAAGCTACAGGTTCCTTTTTTATATTCAGACTCTACTAGGCCTGCTGCCCCCCACCCCTCTCCCAGCCATTCTGATCTGCGGTGGGAGCATACACCTCTTCCTCTTTCACGCAAACTCAGTTCTTTTTTGTCCAAGACTCCCTGTAGGGCTTTTGGCTGTGCTGCACGCTAGAATTTTTCTGAGATGTAACCTGCTCTGTTTCCTGTAGCTGGTAGGCTTATTGCTCATTGGAGTGGCTGCTTGGGGTAAGGGCCTGGGTCTGGTGTCCAGCATCCACATCATCGGAGCAGTCATTGCTGTGGGAGTCTTCCTTCTTCTCATCGCGGTGGCTGGACTGGTGGGTGCTGTCAACCACCACCAAGTACTGCTGTTCTTTGTATCCTGACCTTAAGTGATGGGGGCACTGGGGCCCTTGGGAGGGCTGAATCAGCTAGCAGTGTTGGAAAGAAGGGTAGACTTGAATGATCTTGGGAACATGTCTCCTTGCCCTACCCTATTCCATAATTTATGAAACAAGCTGATTTTATCGTTTTCAGCTAACAAGGTTATAGATGAGACCAGATGGTTATTGTAGGTGCGACATAAAGGAACCTAGGCCTTTTTTTCCCATAACTCTTCCTCTCAGTACATGATCATCCTCGGTTTGGTCTTCGCCTTCCAGTTTGTAATCTCTTGCTCATGCCTTGCTATCAACCGAAGCAAACAGGTAAGCGGATGCCCCTTCAAGTACTTGCTTCCCGCCCCCCCCCCCCCCCCCCCCCCCCCCCCCCCCCCCCCCCCCCCCCCCCCCCCCCCCCCCCCCCCCCCCCCCCCCCCCCGACCCTCTTAACTCCCTCCCCTGTCTGGATCTCTTAGTAGGCCCACTTTCAGATTTTGAGCATTTGCTTCCTCTGGGCAATCAGCTAATTTTCCAGAAGAACCTGAGGTGGATTTTTATCATTTTCTGTATAATACACTCTTATTTCTGAGGGATGTTGACTCCCTTTGCTGAAATAGGGAAATTGAGGTATTCGAGATCGGGACGTAGGAGGATTCTTAAGGTTAGGAGCATCCAGTAATTTCCCTCTGCCTATCTTCTCCAGACAGATGTCATCAATGCTTCTTGGTGGGTCATGAGTAACAAGACCCGGGATGAACTGGAACGAAGTTTTGATTGTTGTGGCTTGTTCAACCTCACAACCCTGTATCAACAGGATTATGCTTTCTGCACCGCAGTGAGTTGGTGTAGAGGTGGGGCTGGAGTGGGGGCTGGTAGGAAAGTTAACTGGCAGATTCCAAGAGCCTGAATGGGATTGTCTCTCTCTAGCAGCTCTCTTGCTGTGTGCTGGTAGGGAGAGGGAGGGAGGGATACAAAGGGTAGAGAATTAGTCAAGTGAGATTCTACCTGTAGGATAATGATCATAGTAAACTATTTCTGGGGCCTTTCACCATGGTGTCGGGATGGGGCAGCCTGGCAGCTCCGCATCCTCCAAACACACACACACACAGACATGTTTTATCCTCAGATCTGCAAGAGCCGGAGCCCCACGTGCCAGATGTGTGGAGAAAAGTTTCTGAAGCATTCAGACGAAGCCCTGAAAATCCTGGGGGGTGTTGGACTCTTCTTTAGCTTTACAGAGGTACCATTCTCCGCTTCTCTCATATACATCTGTTAAGTTTTTCTCTGTGGCTGTAGGTCTTAGTTCTGGAGATTCACGATTGGTGATGATCTCTTTCCCTTTGCTTTTTACAGATCCTTGGTGTTTGGCTAGCAATGCGATTTCGGAATCAGAAGGATCCTCGAGCTAACCCCAGTGCCTTTCTATGAGACTCTGGACCCTTCTGACTTCTCTCCTGCTCTCCGTTCTCCCTAAGCTTTTCTTCTTTCCTTAGGGAAAACCCAGGGTCTAAAGCCCTTTTTGAGAAAAGCAAAGGCCCTCTGTCACATCCCCCAAAGATGACTGAACAGCCAGGCTGTGTGCCCTGACATGTTCAGTGGGAGCAAGGTTCTAAGGAATGAAGAGCAACTTCCGCCCTCTCTCCTTAAGTGGATATGGGAAGCTCCTGGGAGTGCATGAAATGGGATGGGGGTTGGAGTCATTCCTGGCTCTGTTTCCCCACTTTCCCCTTCCACACGCTGGACCACCTCAACACATCTTGGCCTGGCTCCAAGGGTAAATCAGGGACAGCCAGGAAAAAACCACCAAGGACTCTTTCTTACAATAAGTAGGACCCAGTCTGGGGAAGTTCAGTGAATATAAAAATAAAAGCCATTTAAACTCCATATTTAAAGCAGCAACTTAAGTGCCTTTTTTTTCTCTTGCCAGTTGGGCTCCAACTGCCTACGTAGGCTCTGTGACTGACCTGGAGAGAATCTTTCAAGATTCTATAGTGAAGTTCCATCTTCCAAATGATTTTTCCAAATCCTCAAATGGCAAAGCCCATCAGTGGAAGAAACATTTAAGAAAAAGAAAAAAAAAAGACCGTATTTCTTTGTTTTGTTTTGTTTTTCCTGTATAAAAAAAGATCCCCAATATCAAGATAGGAAAGGGGAGAACAAGGAACATACCTCTTGGTGTATGGAAATCGGGGGGGGGGGGGCGCGGGGGAGGCAAGGGAAGGATAAGCTTCAAAAGGAGGGATACGAGGGAGAATGTCATTAAGGCAGCAAAATACTCTCTGTGAAAAGTTGGAGGAGGAGTTTCCACAGCCTCAGAGACTGAGAGATCTCCTTCTCAGTTGGGGGCCTTTCCACTTAAGTGTTCAAAGGAAGGGAAATGATGGCGTTTCTTCTCTCTGGGTACTGCTGCAGCCACTCCACCGCTCACTCCACCGCTCACTCTGGGTTACCTTCTGCCTTTTGTAGATAAGAGTGCTGCAGGGCTCGGAAGGCAGAGATTCGCTTGTGTGGGTTAAAAGTCAGCATCTCCTGAGAAGTGGAGGCAAAAATCAAAAGCCCATGAAGACAAAAAAAACAAAAAACAAACTTTTGCTCACCCGGGATAATACCAACATGGCATATTTTCTACCTCCCCCTTTGTGGATGGTCTATACATGGCAACAGTAAAAACTAGCCCATCCCCCAACCACGTCTTAGGCACCGTGACAGTTTGGGTCCCTTTTATACTGCTCCATTTTGCACCCCAACCTCCCCTTGTGCCCGTGCCTGTGTGCAAGCCCAGTACCAGCAGCAGCTGTGCTCCAGACTCTTCCAACTCAGGTACCACTGACTGCACTGGACGGGGTCCTCTGGGGGAAAAGGCTCCTCGGGGCAGGGACACATCTCGGGGCCAGTCATCCTCTGGAGGCAGCCCGATCAGGCTATGGGGAGCAGAAGAACTTGGGTCAAGAGGGTCCTTCTCCAACCCCCATCTCCAGGCACAGAGCCAGCTGCCATCCAGGGCTCAGCAGAAAGATTCAGAGTGGAAAATTCTTTTCCCCCATGCTGGCCACTTACTCAAAGATTTTGCCTAACTGGTCAGCTTCAGAGTTTCCACAGAAGAGAGGCCTATGGTGAGAAAGGACACACGGAGCAGTCATTTTCAAAGATCTGGTAATGGAATAATCCTTGCTAGTGGCTCAAAACAGAGGGTAAGGAGAATGTAGGGCAATGAAGTTCCTAATTCCAGGCCATTTCAGAGTTCCTGGTTAGGGACAAAATGGTCAATAGTACTTAAGTGAAATAACGGGCAGGGAATGGATGGGGTTTATGACTAAGAGATTTGGGAAACTCAGGATACTTGGGTCCCATACTTGCGACGAAACATCTCTGCGAAGATACAGCCAACGCTCCACATGTCCACGGGTGTTGCGTACGTAGACTGCAGAAGAACTTCTGGAGCACGGTACCAGAGTGTAACAACCTAACGGGAATGAGAAAAGCGGATGAGGATCCTATGGGTTACCATGAACCACAGATGCTTAACTAAGTCACAAAACTTGTGACTTTCTCAATGGCTACATCAACCACTCCCCTACCCCCACCTCTCTACTGACCACAGGTGTAAGTGCCATCTGATAGCTGTAGATTCTGGCCAGGCCAAAGTCAGCCAGCTTGACTGTCCCACCACTTGTCACCAGAATGTTCTCTGGCTTCAGATCTCGATGAACGATGCAGTTGGCATGAAGGAAATCTAGGCCTCGTAGAAACTGGCGCATCAGATCCTGGTTTGGAAGGGGGGTGGGTGGGTACAGAGGAACTGGCAACTAGGCACCACACCCGCAATCACAACAGGTTCTCTCGGCGTCTACCCACCCTACCTACCTTGATAGTCTCCACTGGCAAGCCTGGTGGGGGGGCCTTATCCAGGTATGTCCTTAGGTCTTGGTCCACATGCTCAAACACCAGGGTCACTTTGGTCTCTCGGTCAGTTCGGGCAGTGGCACAGACGTCCATCAGCCTGGCCAGAACAAATGGTCACTTGTGCCCAACATGGCCTCCCCTATTTCCTCAGGGTCCCCACTTCTGACCACCAATCCCCACCTATAGGTTATCTTTTCCCTTTTACTACCCACTCCCAACCCTCCACCTCTTCTTACCGGACAACATTGGGATGTTCAAAAGCCTCCAGCCGCCTCAGTAAGGCCACCTCACGAACTGTGCTGATGGGAAGGCCCCCGCCAGCACCGCCTCCATTAGGGACTCTCACACTCTTGAGGGCCACAAAGTGGCCACTGTGGGGATCACGGGCCTTGTATACCGTTCCATAGGCACCAACACCAATCTCAGCCACTGGCTCATATCGAGGAGTAGCCATTCTCAGATCAGAGGAAACCCTACAATCACAGAGACTCCTGCCACCGAAAATCCCTTCCAGAATTCAGATAGTATTCGCCTGCAGCAATAAAGTAACTCTCACAAAAGACATCACAAAGACATCACCAGCAGCGTCCCGTCCCTTCCCCAATCTTCCATGAGGGTGGCCCCTCAGGTAACACAATGACCCTAACCCCAAGCCCTCCAGCCACGTGAGGCCCTAAAACAACAACAAAAAAATCCTTTCTTTAGGACCATCGCGCCCCGCACAACATTGATCTCACACGACACACCCCCTGCATCGAAGATCCGACATCCAGGCCCTAAAATTACACCTCCATATGACCACAAAGGAAGAAATTACACCCTGCCCCACTTCCCGCCCTCGAGCCATCCTTCCATAACTTGCCCGCGTAGGAAGCCGTGCAGGACGAAAATGGACCCCATTCCTGGGAAGGGTCTGCACTTACCTCACTGCGTCCCTGGAGCTGCGGGGGCGGCCCGTTATTGGGGCCCCGGAGCCAGATCCTGCGGCGCCATACACTCGAGCTGTGTCCGGTGCAGCTGGACGCTACGGGCCCGACCATAGACACAGCCCGCGAGCTAGAGCGGCCCCCTTACCCCCACCCTCACCATGTGACCAGCTGCCAGAGAGGCGCGCGGAAACTGGAGGGGCAGGGCGAACGCCGGACGTTCGGGGCACGTACGAGACACTCATGCGCAGAGGGGCAGCCAGGAGCGGCTTTGACCGGGAAGGGGGCGGGGAGGAGAAAGGGGCGGAGGAGAGATGGCAGCCACGTGATCTGTTGCTATCACACGTGACCGCTTGACATCGCTCTGAGGGGCAGAGGTGTGGTTACGCGGCGGGGCACGTGACTGACTGCCAGACCCAGGCGGGGGGAAGGGGGGGCAGGAAGACAAGAGAGGGTGGAGGCCAATGCGGTGCCATGGCAACCTGGGCCACCCAGATCCCAACTCACGGCTGCAGGCCGAGCCGAGCGCTTCTCCAGTCTCACTACACGTCTCTCGCTCTCTTTATGGTGGTCTGGCGGGGCGGAGGCGAGACCTGGCGCCGTCGCCTTTCTGCTTTGCTGTCAACGGAAAACATACTCTCATTTGTGTCTTTGTTTCATTCATTCACTCATTCAACAATTTTTTACTGAGGGCTTGCCTCCGGTGTGTATGCTGGATTTTTGTTTGTGTGTGGGTTTTTTTGGTGTCTCAGTCACTAGCTCTTTAAAGTAGCGATGAGGCTGCCTGCAACGATGTAGCCAACAGTGTGGTCATATAAAACGGAGTAGACAATACCCATCTGAGGGCAAAACTAGGGTTAAATAATTGATGGAAGACAGATTAATGCAGTAATCCAACAGGAAGAGTGGCAAGGTAATGCCCTCCTCTCTTCCCAGCTTCTCCCCCTTCCTGGGAGTGTTAAAATAGGGAGTGCTTTCTGGCAGATAAGCTATCAATGAGCAAGAGACGGGAATGCTTAGCCTTTAAGGTTCTTTCTAGCACTAAGATGCTAGGATACATATGTATTTGTATATGTGTATACACATGTGTATATTTTATACATTATATCTAGATACATACAGCAATGGGCATGTGCAAAGAAGTAGCCTCCGCCACCACCTTAGACCATGGCATGAGAATGATTTGTGCCCTTCTACAAACCTTGTGACTCCTTGTTTGGGGTCATTCTGCTTCTCTCTTTCCCCCAATGCAGGGTTTCTTAGCCCTTGCTCCCACCCAGAACACAGACTTTTCCAAAAGGCCTCTTATTGCAGACACCTAGGTAGATGACAGGTTTCTCTTACTTTGTCTTACTGGCTCTAACTTCCTTATTCATCTCCTAGCCCTTCAGGGGAATGGGAACAAGGAAGGAAGGGATCAGTGACTCATTTGTGAGAAATTGTCTCAAATCTGAAACCACTTTATAACTCTTATTTGCCACTCTTTCGACCTTAACTTCTATTCTCCTTAACCACCCAGCAGAGGATGTAAGAGTTCAGGCTTGAGATGAATATAACTATGCTCCAGGGCAAAATGGAATGCAGGTCAGTACAGATTCCCCCTCTTTGCATCTGGTAGTTGTAGCTCTGGGCCCTTGCTGGCAAGGGCAGCTGGGACACTGGAAAGAAAGTCCTCAAGGTCTGAACTGGGTAAGGGGCTTCTGAGGTGAATGCTTTATCAGCTATCTTGCCGGGACCGGCTGGTTCATAAACCTTCTGGCAGGCAAAGTGTCCCTGACGTGTCAAATTTCTTTCTTACACCAGCAAGGTCCACTTCAGCTTCTCTTTCCACAGCTCACTGTCTTTAGAATAGAAGTCTTCCTCTATGTTGCCTTGGGTTCCAGCCCCCTTTCTGATTCACACATTCATCCATCCAAAGCATCTGAATCTTCATAAAAGCATTACACTCCTTAATCACTTTTATTGAGGAGACTTAGTTTGGCAGTCTGTCCCTGGTTCCATACCCTCCCTTCTCCTGTTAATTACTCTTTTACTAATTACTTTTTTTTTTTTCCAGTGCGTTTAACCCAATGGGCTCCCCTGGAATCCCTTTTCCCTCAGCGTTGGAGAGGAGGGGATGTAAGTGTAGATCAGAAATAATGTGATGAGAGGGTAGAGCTGGTTCTTAGGGTCAAGGCCTCCATAAAGGCAAAAGCAAAGAACTGTGTGTGCCCGTGTGTGTGGTATTCACTTCAGTGTAGTGTGGTGGGGCAGGAGGGTACTGGGAAAGACACTCGAGTTCCTTTAGCACTCTTGTCTCCCTCACTCACCTCCTCACATATTACAATTACACACTTCCGTTTCTCATACCACCCGAATGCATCTCTTACACACTCATCTGTTTTCCACTGTCCCACACCATGCACTTTTCCGTCTTTTGTGTAAAAGTGTTTATTGCTTGAGACCATTTCTTGTTCACCTTCCTCACACCTCAGACCCTTGCATAGCTCTTTCTTTGCACACTCCTATCTTGCACAAGCTTCTCCCTCCCTGGTGCACCTGCGTCTTTGACCACTCACCTTGCATCCTCACCCGCTCACCAGCTCTCGACCCCCATTAACACACCTATTCTCCTACCCATGTGCACACACTCCCCTTCCTTGGCCACTCCCCTCCCTCCACCCTCCCCCGGGCTCGCACACTCGCCCCCGCCTCTGGGGACACCTGCTCGTGCGGGGCAGGGCGGGGATGCGCAGCCGCGGCCACTTCTCTCCCGCTCCCCGCCCCGCCCCTCCCTCCATCCCTCACCGGCTCCCCGGCTCCCGCCCCGCCCGCCCCGCCCGCCCGCCCGCCGCTCCGGGGGGGTCTCCGCCGCCGCCGCCGCCGGAAGGAGCCGCCATTTGCCACCGCCGAGCGCACGGTCCGAGCCGAGCCGGAGCCGGGAACCAGAGCGGGACTGGGGCCAGCAGGACGGCAATGGGGGGCGGCCCCGCCGCTGGAGGCCCGGGGCGCGTAACCCCGGGAGCCCGGCCCGCTCCAGACCCGGACCCGCGGGGCGCGGCACCTTGAGCCCCCCTCCCCGCCCCCTGCCCCGGCCATGGCTGCCCGCCCCGCCGCCCCCGGGCCGCCAGCCCTCTCGGCCCCGCAAGCCCGGGAACCCCGGCTGTGGCAGCAGTGAACTGCGCTCTCAGGCCCCGAGGACCCTGGCCCGGCTCGGCTCTCCTGCGCGCGCCCCCTTCCCGGCCTTGTCCTCTCCCTTCCCCCCGCCGCCCGAGAGCCCCCCTTGCACGGCACCTCCCGCCCCCCACCCCCCGGCGCCCGGACGATGCTCAAGTCTCGGCTCCGCATGTTCCTGAACGAGCTGAAGCTGCTGGTGCTGACGGGCGGGGGGCGGCCCCGGGCCGAGCCGCAGCCCCGGGGGGGCGGGGGAGGCGGCTGCGGCTGGGCGCCCTTCGCCGGCTGCTCGACCCGGGACGGCGACGGCGACGAAGAGGAGTACTACGGGTCGGAGCCGCGGGCCCGGGGCCTGGCCGGCGACAAGGAGCCGCGGGCCGGACCCCCGCCGCCGCCCGCGCCGCCGCCGCCGCCCCCGGGCGCGCTGGACGCCCTGTCGCTCAGCAGCAGCCTGGACAGCGGGCTCCGAACCCCCCAGTGCCGAATCTGCTTCCAGGGCCCCGAGCAGGTCAGGCCTGGGCACCGGGCCGGGAGGGACGGGTGGGGGCGCGTACCTGGGGCGCCCGGGCCGACCACGAACAGGGGGCGGGGCCTGAGGAGGCTGGGCGGGACCCGGGACGCAGAGTGGGTACAGGGTGAGGTTGGGGGGCTGGCTGGAGAGTCCTGGAGTGCACGTTTGGGGTGGAGGGGGGGGTCCGAGGCTCCCGGGAAAGGGTGGGGCTTTCTCATGGGAGGGCTCAAAATCCCTCACACCCACTAACGGGGACAGCCTTTCTGTCCCACTTCTCTCACCCCAGGGTCCCTGTAGGCCGAGGGGCCTATTCTCTCGCAGGTTGGTAGAGTGCTTCTGTTCCTCCCTCCTTAAAGGGAGGGGCCCAGCTGGTGCCCTTCCCTCACTCAATATTGCCTCTCCATGGGGCATGTTCTTCCTATTCCATAACTTTCCATCTCATTCCAGAGAGTACTCTTTGTTTAAATGTTACGGACAAAGTTGTCCCGGGATGGTAAAGGGAGATGTACCTATGTCGTGAGAAATGATTCCTTGATTAAAGGGGAACACCATTCTCACGCCCAGGAACTCTCCACCTTTTTGATATTTGGAAACTGAGGACGATAACCCATTCCAATCTGTACCGCATCTGTGAGACACTTTACAGCGATAGGATGGAGGAAGAAGGCATGGATCAGAAGCTCTGACCTTCCTGTCTCTCCAGATCCTGAGAGGAGCTTTCCATTTGGGAAGCCTTAATAAAGAGCACCCTCCCCAAATTTTAGGAGAGGAGAAGACTCAGTCCTCCCCTAGCCCTGTTTCTTTTTATTCTTCATCTATTTGGTCAGAGAAGTTTACCTGGACCCCCAACTTTTTTCTTTTCTTTCTTTCTTTCTTTCTTTCTTTCTTTCTTTCTTTCTTTCTTTCTTTCTTTCTTTCTTTCTTTCTTTCTTTCTTTCCTTCCTTCCTTCCTTCCTTCCTTCCTTCCTTCCTTCCTTCCTTCCTTCCTTCCTTCTTTCTTTCTTTCTTTCTTTCTTTTTTTTTTTTTTCTGAGGCTTTAGCCTTCTTACCCTGTTTTGGGTGAAAGGCCTGAATGTTTTTAAGGTTGGAGAATGATTGACCTGGAGAGGTTTCCCTCTTGGGTCAGGAGAGGAGTGTGGGGTCGGGTGCAGACAGCTGACCGGGACCCTCCTCACTCTTCCTCCAGGGGGAGCTCCTGAGCCCCTGTCGCTGCGACGGCTCAGTGCGCTGCACACACCAGCCCTGCCTGATTCGCTGGATCAGTGAGAGGGGCTCCTGGAGCTGTGAGCTCTGCTACTTCAAGTACCAGGTCCTGGCGATCAGCACCAAGAACCCACTGCAGGTGAGGTGCAAGAAGAGAACTTTCAGAAGGGGGCAAGAACTTTCAGCAGTCAGAATTAGGGACTCTCTAGGGAGCCTATTTTATCTGTTTACTCTTTCCTCAAATCACTCCTACCCACCATTATCACAATCTCCAGTCTGTCTGTAAGTCCTTCCTTCATTTATTCACATTTATCAGGCATCATCTGTATGCCAGGCACTGTTCTAGGCACTGGGACAATGAAAAAGCAAAAGATGATAATGCCGAAGATGATGATGATAGCACACATGTAGTGTTTTCTATGTGTCACACACTCTTGGTGTGTAGCAACTCATTTAATCTTCATAGTAATCCTCTTAGTTATCTGCCATTATTATTTCTGTTTTATTTTATTTTTTATTATTAAGAATTTTTTTTTGACGTTTATTCATTTTTTTGAGAGACAGACAGAGCACGAGCGGGGGGGGGGGGGGGGGGGCAGAGAGAGAGGGAGACACAGAAACTGAAACAGGCCCCAGGCTCCGAGCTGTCAGCACAGAACCTGGTGCAGGGCTCACAAACCATGATCTCATGACCTGAGCTGAAGGTGGACGTTTAACCGACTGAGCCACCCAGGCGCCCCATATTATCCCCATTTTAAAGATAGGAACACTGACACACAAAGACATTTAAAAACTTGCCCAAAGTTACTCAGCCAGTAAGCGATGGAGTTAGGCTTTGCAATTCAAACCTAGATGGTCTGGGTTCAGAGCACTTGCCTGATCCTGTCTTTCTAAAATAAGACAGATAAATGGTCTCAGATGATGTGAAAAGTGTCCCATACTAGGTTTGATCAGGACACAGAGGAGACAGGTTGTTAACCCTGTCTGAAGGGTTTCTGGAAGGCTCTGGACCATCTTCCGCTTCAGGGCCACTCATCACGTGGCCTTCTTTTTCTTTCTGTGACTTTTTGGAGCCCTTTCTCCCACACAGTGGCAGGCCATCTCCCTGACGGTCATCGAGAAGGTCCAGATTGCAGCCATTGTTCTGGGCTCTCTCTTCCTCGTTGCCAGCATCTCCTGGCTCATCTGGTCCTCACTCAGCCCTTCAGCCAAGTGGCAACGGCAGGATCTGCTCTTTCAGATCTGCTACGGCATGTACGGCTTCATGGATGTCGTCTGCATAGGTGAGGGCACCCTCCCCCCTTACGTACTCAGTGATTTCCTCCAGCTTACACACTTCACTTGCCCTGTCCTTTCCCTCAGCTCCGTAGCCACAGTTTTCTACCACTGGGAGCCTTGACAGCTATCTTGGTGTCCTTCCCTTCCCTGCTCCTTCAGGTCTTTCGCATACCCTGTTTCCTCACTCGGGACTAGTATTTGCTTAAGTGCTCCTGGCCTGGGTCTGGGCGGCAGCTGACCCTGAATGTTTTATCCCTTTTGCTCAGGCCTCATCGTGCACGAAGGCTCCTCTGTCTACCGCATCTTCAAGCGCTGGCAGGCAGTGAACCAGCAGTGGAAGGTCCTGAATTATGACAAGACCAAGGACATAGGAGGAGACACAGGGGGAGGGACGGCAGGGAAGCCGGGCCCCAGGACCTCACGGACGGGCCCCCCGTCTGGGGCCACCAGCCGCCCCCCGGCTGCCCAGCGCATGCGGACGCTCTTGCCTCAGCGCTGTGGTTACACAATCCTGCACCTCCTTGGACAGCTGCGGCCGCCAGATGCCCGTTCCAGTTCCCATTCTGGCCGAGAGGTCGTCATGAGGGTCACCACGGTCTGAAACTGAACTCCAGGAGCGGGGATCTCGAGTCAATGCATCAGCCACAGATAAGCTGTCACGGCTGCTGGAGGTACCACCTGGACAAGGTGTCTGGGGTGCACTGCCCCCACCACTGAGGATCTCTGTGGGCAGCCTCAAGCTGGAGACATTGTCTGGCCTCTACTGCCTGCTGGGTAGAGACACCTGGATGACATTCCAGCCCCCATTGATAGTTCCTCGCACTTATCCTGGGGCAGCCAGTGGGCAGGTGGGAAGAGCATCTTTTCTTCCCTAGAGAACCGTCCTTACCTCAGCTCCTAGGGCCTCCAGCCCCCCAGCTCCACCATGGTGACTTGGTGAAGGGGGACCAATGCCAGAAGAAAGGGGTTGTAGACCCCCCATTCCCCACCCCATGGCCACAGGGCAGCTGGCAATAAGACTAGTATACATTGACCTCCCGTTCCCTGCATGAGGGCGGGGGGACCTCCCCCTGCTCCACCCCCATTGCATGGGGGGAGGGCATAAAGAATCATTTATATGCACGTGGAGACTCCTTTCTCATCTGGGGCTTTTCTGGAGGGTTGGAAGGTGTGGGGAGGTTTCTCTGCAGAGGTTGCAAATCCCCAGTGCAGCAGTGGGCTCTCAGTTGGAGGTGTAACTCCCACTTGCTGGTGAATAATTCACATTGGCTGCTAGATGGCAGTGCTCAGAGGGGCCTAAGGGGTGGGCCTGCCACCTGCAAGTTGTATGATTGAGAAAAATAATCTCTCCACCGTGGTTTTCCTGTCTACCTCATAGGGTTGGAATGAGGATAAATGAGGGACAGGTTGAATGCCGTCACAGAGAAAATTAGTGATGGCATAAAAAGATTTCTAGACTAGTTGACGGTCCATTTATTTCAAATAGTAGCCGGTTAATAAATTCCAGAATGTGTTTTTTCATCTGGGGTTGCACAGAGCCTTGGAAATTGGTGTTGAGTGTCATAATAGATATGGAAATATGAGGGGAAATAGATATGCAAGTGTGAAGGATGATGGTTATTTGCAAGGAGAGCTCCCCCAACCCCCTAAATATTGGGACTGGGGAAGGATGGAACTGTTCTTCTTGTTCTGGGGATCTTGTGGGGTTCTATTAGTCCTTCCCAGGTAATGTGCTCACCCAGAGAAGTGGTATGAAATGAATTTGGACTCATTTGGATTGAGACAGACAGAGTGTCCCAATGTTATGAATCTCCAACCCCACCTTAAGCTACTCCTATCGCAGTTCAGGGTCACAGGTCTGACCCTGTGCCCCAGCTAGTGGTATTAACTGGAAGTTATTGTGCTTGGAGGCAGCAGCATAGAAGGCTGTTGTTTTGGGAAGGACTGGTTAAATTGTGGGTCAGCCTGAGGCCTCCTCCCTTTCTCCTGAGGCCTTGGGGCTGTGTATTATTATATGAATGATGGTGTCTTTTAAGTGAACTATTCATCAGCAATTAAAATAATTACTTCATACATTGTTAAGTCAGATCCAGACGCCTTTCCTGTTATTGGTCCTTTCCTCAGGAAAGTTCTGTTCTGCCTCTTCCCTGGGGTTTTTTTTGGGGAAATACTTCTCTACTAAAGGTCACACATCCTTGCCTTGGAAATGGTCTTCTCTGTCCTTCTCTACAAGGGGGTCTTGGCTGCTGTCCATGGTGCTGGCACCCAGACTCGCGTGGGAATGGAGGAACTGAAGCTAGACTCAGGTTTGAGTCATCTGGAAGTACTGGAGTGTATCACCTCCAACCAAAGACAGGGAGAGAGATCAAAGAGAGGGGACAGGGGCCAAGTGCTGAATTTTTCCAGTGGGAAATTGTTTACCTAGAGAGTGAACCTCCACATTTTTCACCTGGGAAGACGGAAAGGCCAGACTTCCTTGATTTGCTATTCACAAAATAGCTTGTGGGGACTAGAAGGAAGACAGCAAATCAGAGTGACTACTAGTACCTATCCGGGCAAACATGACAGGTAGGTATGACATAGGTGGGGTTTCTTGTGCCAAAGCTGGGCTGTTCCTCATCATGGCCTTCCTTGGAAGCTTAGACACACCAAAAAACATACACACACAAATATACTCTCTCCAGTTTCACTCTGGGTCCTAAAACTAGGCCAAGCATGACAGTATGTTTCCGTCCCTTTCAGTACCATTGGAGGTCTTGCTTGGTATGTGGGTTGGGACTAGCAATCAGTATGGTCCCTTCTCCTTCTTTTTTTTCCAACTTAAAGAGATTCTTGTCTAGGTAAGGGGTCATGGGACTGCTACCCTCAAGTGAGCAGTCCTACTTGCCCAGTGAGGAATGTGGGTGTACAGAGTTCTCATCACTGATTCTAGGGGACAGGGTGTGAGAGGAAGCTGGGCTTTATTCTCCCTCAAAGCTCAGATCTGGGGAAAATCAGGTTACTTAGGTTCAAGTTAAGCTTAGTGATGGGGGTGGTGGGGGAGATGGAGGACACAATAGAGAGTTGAGAAGAGGGGCAGTAAAGGCACACAAACCTCGGTCTCTGCACAGTGCTTTGGGTATACTGTGCCCCTCTGTAGATCTTACAAAAGTGAATACCTTCAGAAGTCCTGGTAGTAGACAGCGTCTGTGGTCAGATAGCCATGTCTAGGGCAGGTGGCCCATGTGGTGGGGGAGGAGGAGGAAGTGTGAAGTGAAATCTCCATCTCTATCCAGCTAATTGGAATGGAGAGGAGCAGGAGAAGGGGGGCAAGTCTTGACACGGGGAGGGTAATCTAGGCTACTGAGGGGCTGTGGGGAGTGTGCTGAGAGATTTATTTGTATGGAAGATGAGTTAATCTGTATACATCACAAGGGGGGGAACTGTGCCCAGCCTCGGGGGGGGGGGAGAGAATGCTGACTCGGGGAAACAGGCTCCCTCTGACCACCCCCCTTCTGCCTCAGTGCCCCAGGGCTTCTGGCCACCCCCACACTCAGGTTTCATCCTGTCTGACTTCACTTCTGTGCATGTATCCCCGTCTTTCTCTGAAGGAAATTACCTTGGAGCCACTTTTCCAGAGAGGGTAGACATCCTCCTGTCCTGGCAATTCAGGTTCCAAAAGTACTTCCACCAAAGGGTCTGTTGCCTCTGGCCATCTCTGCAAATCCCACACTCCCCAACCCATTTTTACAGCCTAGGCCTTGCAGGTACTTTTCACCACCACCCCCTTCAATCTCTTCCAGGGAGCCAGACTTGGCACTTCCCAGTACAGACAGAAACGTGTTGGGTCTGTGATGCAAACCACACTCCTAGGGTGTCTAGACCTCTCATTGTTATGGAGGTCACTCTCAGGACCAGAGAAATCAAAGTAGGGGATTTGGATGAGGGTCTTGCCTCCAGGACTTTCTCGTGGGAGTGGAAGAGCAGTAAGTCAAAAGTCCAGGATGAAACATTTGATTCTTTTATTTCAAAACTATGAATATGAAAAAAATTCCAATACATGAAAGGAAGGTGTAGGCAGGTATGGGCCCAAAGATGTTTCTGCCTGGGCACTAAATGCTGGGACAAGCCAACCCTGAATAGTGATTAAAGACTCAAGGAGAGTTTTAAAACATCATTAACCAGGTGAGGGCAGACTCTCCTTGGTAGGGACAAGATGAGGAGGGAGGAGAGTAGACAGAGCCTGGTAAGCTGCTTATCCCTTCGGCCACATGGTCCAGATTCAATCTGAGAACCTGTACAGTGTCACCCAATCAGTGATGGGCCTTGGCTGGGAATATAAAGACTGAATAAGATCTCATTTTTCCTCTCAAAGAGCTCACATGCAAGGAGAGAAGACCAACCAGGTGCAAACCAGATGCACAATCACTTAGCTCATGTGGCTATAAGTGCTTAGCTAGCAGCTCCTAAACACTGTGGAAGCCCCCAAAGGGCAGTGGTTGAGTCCTTCCCCAGGCCACCCCACATTATGAGTTAAAATCTGAGTTGGCCCTTGAGGGATGCATATGATATGACCAGGAGAAAAGCTGAGCAGACACAAGGACCATGGTCTCCTCAGGGCCTGATGGGAGAAGCCAATGCATACTTCACACCTTGGTCAGGGTTGCCTCAAACAGTCTGCTCTGGTCCCTTTAGCCAGTCTGCTCAGATAGACAGGTTTCAGGGGGAATACATATCTCTTAGTCTTGTGCCTGCTAAGTCCCTGCAATGAGAGAAAGTATGATGATGACAGCCTCCATCCACAGGACTATCTGTCCACAAACTGGAGGTTAATGCTCCTCTCAGGTACCAGGACAGTCCGGGTCATGGGTCTGACTGGGGCAGCACCTGGCTCAGGCTGCACCTCAAAGTGGGTCAAGATCTGGAAAGGGGAGGAAGAAGGCTATCACTATGGGAGGGGTCTACAACGGTGGGTTTGATTGGTAAAGGGCATTATTAGTGTTAGGTTGGTTCAATGTTGAAACGGCACCTGTGGTAGAGAATTTCTTGGTTAATGAGGGTACGGGATTATGGCGGGGGGAAAAGATAGTCTAAATACTTTTGTTCACCTAGACCTATAACGGGGTTGCGATATTTCAGAGGATGAGGATTACAAAGTCATATATTTTGCTCTGCTTGTCAGAAGAGTTCATGGCTTTAGAGGGTCAGGGTCTCTCTCGTGTAGATCACTCACCTGAGCCAAAGCCATTTGCAGTTCAAGCTCTGCGAGGCGTCTCCCCATGCAGCTGCGCTTGCCAAAGCCAAATGGAAGAGATGCGAATGGGTGGGCGGCTGGACCTTCCCCCAGCCAGCGAGCTGGAAGAAAAGAATCTGGCTCTGGGAACTGGGCAGGATCCCTTGAAGTGGCATAATGACACAGTGTGACCAGCGTCTGGTGGGAGAGGACAATAAACTTGTCAGTTTGGGCCCATGAATGCAGGGAGGGACATGGAAAAGAGGATATCTGGATTGGAGCAAAGGCAGGCTCTGGTTGGTTATGGGGAAGTTTTCTGGGGCCACTTTTGGAGTAATTTTTCCACTGCCCCATTATATCCTAGAGAGAGGCATTCAGGCCAAAGGGAGGGTGAAGGGCTTATGTGGAGTGTTTGAGAAGAGGATGGGGCCCAAGAGAGTGAGGGGGATGGCTTAGCAAAAGGGATCCATAGGCTCTACTTACATTTTTGGGGATAATATAGTCACCCACATGAATGTCTTTGTCTGGGACACGGGAATTTCCAGGTACCACAGGGTATAGTCTGGATTGCAGAGCCAGGGGGGAACCAAGCAAGGTGAGGTGGGGACCTGCAGTCTCCCTCTCATCCCTCAGCCCGCAAGGTCCAAACCCGTTCTTGGCCAAGAGTAGAGTACCATTTTCCTCTGCTCTCTCTCCTTACTCTCACTCACTATTCTGCTTCCCCAGCCCTTCCCAGCATTTTCTCTTGCTCCTCCTCCTGGCCCCTCACCTTAGCACTTCCTTGACCACCGCCTTCAGCAGGGGCAGCTTGGATAGAGCAGAAGCTGAAGGATGGGCAGTGGAGCCAGGGCCCAGGGCAGCTGTGATCTCAGAGTGGAGTGCTGCCTGGACTTCGGGGTGCCGAGAGAGTTCATATAGAGCCCAGGAAAGTGTATTGGATACCTGAGAGGACAAGTGAGAGCATCAGAGGCGTTAAGAGTGGAGACCCAGTGAAGAGGGCAGAATATGAGGTCGTCTGAAGCTCAGGAGGTTCAGCCAAGCTGGCCTAACGGGCCATAGGGGATCCCCTGCAGCAGCAGGGTGGCCACTGAAACTGGAAAGGGTAAGCTCTGGAGGTGGGGTTCCCAACAGCGAGGAGAAACTCACGGTGTCCACTCCGGCCAGTAGCAGCTCCGTCACATTGCCCAGGATGGACGAAGCAGGCAACTCTTCCCGGAACAGGAAGTAGGTTAGGTGTGCCCCAGATCCCATGTCCTCCTCAGGCTTTCCCTTGCTCCTCAAGGCTACCTCGGCCTCTCGCTGCTCCACGTGCTGCTGAGCTGTGTGGGGAGAAGGTACAGGGATGCCTCACCGTCCCTGAACAGCTTTATGTTCTCCTTTCCTCACTTCATTTCCGTGCCTTACCAAATGCAAACATCTGGTCCCAGTCTCGGCAGAGGCGGTCCCAGGATCCGGGCACGAGGCGGTGAAGCCAGCTGGGCATCGCCATGGTCAACAGCGTGGACACAAATACCGATCCCACCGCGCGGATGAAGGTCTCTGTGTCCGGAGGCACTTCAGCCTCCAGGCAGCCCAGGCGGGAACCCAGGAGCACGGCCGCTATCCCTGGGCGGGAGGGGGCGCTGTCAGGGCACTGAGAGACCAAGGCGGGGTGCCTCCTACGCTTGCCCCTGTCTTGGGACTCACCTTCTAGTCCAAACTTGTAAAACTCTCCTGCCACATCCCGAACCAGGGCGGGCGGCCCAGCGCCGCGTCCCCGCTGGCGCCGCAGACGCCGCACAAGGTCACGGACCACGTCGTCTAGGGTTCCGGCATAGCGGGCGGCCGCTTGAGGCCGGAGGAGCAGCGGGGCCAGGAGGCTGCGGAGCCTCTGCCATTCTTCGCCTTCCCTACGGGTGTGCAGAGAGGGGGTGCGTCAGGGCGGAGGTGTGTGGAGCGGCCGGACGGAGCCGGCTGCAGTGAAGATGGAGGGTGTTCGGCTGGAGTGGCCAGGAAACAGATTGCCGCTGCTCCCTTGGGGTACCCAAACCTGCCCCTGCCTGCTCCCGCTTTCCATTCCCCTTCCTCGTTACTCATTTCCTGCCCCGGAGGGGCCTGGGTTCCTGGGTAACTTGAGTCACAGAATCTGACATTCCACCTAGGTCCAGGCACCTTCGCCCCTTCGGCGGAGTCCCAGGATTCTGGCCTCAGAAGACAAAGAGATGGGCGGTGGGGCAAGGGCGGGGCTTTACCTGAGCTTGAGCAAAACCGGCAGGGGTGGGAAGCCCAATTTGCCAAAAGGTTGGGGGGAAAGGCCGATCCCCCTCCACACCCCGAGGCAGACTGTCTCCAGACCAGCCACAGGGGAGGGGCGCGGGGGGACGTTTGGGCTTTGAGGCCAGAGAGGACTCACGCAGTGAGCAGTCCGCAAGCCCGCTGGCGGCGGCGACGGTGCTCTGTCCAGGGTGAGAAGCTGCAGCGCTCGGGCCGGGGCCCCTCCTGTCGCAAGAGCTGCTCGATGAGTGTAGGGGCCGCCACGAACACGGTGCGCACCTTCCCGAAGCTGGCCAACCATACAGGACCGAAGCGCCCAACGCCCTGCACCTGGGAGAAGGGGGAGGCGGACACTGGAGACGTGGGCCGCGACTTCCAGCTTGGTCCATACCAACTCCAAGGGTGTTTGCTGGGCTTTGCAATGGAGACCTTCAGTTTCTTGACGAGCTCCCAACTAGTATATAGCCCTGATGCTTCAACAACCCCCCCCCCCCGCCCCGCCCTTCTCTTTTCCTTCCTTCCCATCCCTCGGAAGTTTGAGCGTATGGGCCAAACGAAGGAACTTGGCACAAAGTGGACGGACATTCCAGGTCCTCTCTTAGGTCACCCCGGCAAAACCGAGGCGGAGAAATCCCGAAAGGTTCCTCATGTGGACTATCTCAGGACGAGAGCCCCCCAGCGACTGAATAGGAACGCCTGTAGCTTTAAGCTGGAAGTGCGGCTAAGGTACTGCGCGTTTCTGCCTCCCGCGCACTTGTTTGGACAACTCGGCCCTGACTTGGGAGTAAGAAGGCGCTTTTTGAGCGTACTCTTCTGCTGGGTATAGGGATGGACTCTGCGCAGGTCAAGCCACTGCCCGC
This sequence comes from Hyaena hyaena, assembly GCF_003009895.1. Lineage (NCBI taxonomy): Eukaryota > Metazoa > Chordata > Mammalia > Carnivora > Hyaenidae > Hyaena > Hyaena hyaena. Next base: position 379,240 of record NW_024081192.1, read on the forward strand.
AGTCCCGATTTCTCTGTAATTCATGGGCATCCGTTCTCACTGGCCCCCTTCCTACTTTCTACACCAGCCTGTCCTTTCTAGCGGTTGTCAAAGCCAGTTTCCCCAGCATCCATTCCCAGGAACAGCGTCCCCCCTCTACCTGCAGCTCGTGTAGCCGCGACAGACCTCCCTTGCAGAAAAGTTCAGCAAGGAAGACGGGCGTGGATGGGCCTGGGATGTCCGCCAAGCTCCCAGGCGCGGAGTCGGAGCCTCTGGAACCCAATGAGGCGCCCAGCTTGGGAGCACAGTGCACGCGATGGAACACTCTGGAGGCGAGCTTGAGGGTCTGGGTCATGGTCCCGTTCAGGGAACCCTTGAAAGAGAGCACTTTTCCCAAGCATCTAGCTTTCTTGTCTGAACCCCTACTTAAGCTTTGGGAGAGGTAGTGGTGACGCCCCCTCTTCAAGCTCCTTGGCCAATCCCTTCTCCTGAGTGGTCGAGCTGGGGATTAACACCCAGGAACAGTAGGCGGGGCTGGAGTTGCCTGGCAGCTCCCTTAGGTCTCGTATTGCAATGAGAGGTGGTGAGGCCTGCCTTAGTTTCCCCTTCTGGGCTGGTGCCCCAGTCCAGCAGCCTGAAGATCTCTTCCTGGGAAAGGCTATTTGGTGAGATTTAGGATACCGAGGTATAGGGTCAGTCCCTAGTATTCCCACCTCCCCAGGGAGCCAGGCCCCCTGGGGCCTATCCTCAGGAATTCCCCAGCCTCCAGCTCCTTCGGGAAGGGAAGAGGCACAACTGTAGCTGTTTCCATATTCTTGGCATCTGGGGCTGCACCTTCTCTGTACATAAGCAGAACTTTCCCACACTACCGTCTCTCTCCCACTCTGTACCTGACGCTGGGCACATGGTAGGTGAGAGTTAATGTGTTAAAATGGCTCCAGAAGCCTTCATGTTTGTTCCTGAGGAGGAAGGGAGTGGTGTTTTAGGTCAAGCTGTCCTTCCAGCCATGGGAATCTGGGGTTTGACGAGCAGGGACAAAGGAACCTTTTGCAAATTAGAAAAGTTCCGAGATTTCTCTGGGCTCCTGGATGGAGCAAGGGCTAAGTGTTTGCTCCAAATCTCTGGCTGATTCAGTCCTCTTTGGGGGGGGAGTTCTAGTCAGCAGCTGTTTTTCACTTTTAGCCTCAGAAACTAGCATAGTTTAGTTTTCTACTCCTCACTCCCCCCACCCTGCCCCTACTGGGCTCTGTGCCAGTCAGTTAGCTCTGAAGTTCTGGAACCGAAGGTCAACATGAAAAAGGAGAGGGTCTCTGTGTCCCCTGCCCTGACTCTCCAGAGACAGCAACAATAAAGACAGCAGATTCCTCGGGTCAAGTCTCAGGCAGGGAGAGGCTGGGGGAATGGGAGAAGGCATGTGATACACGCTCTAGTCTCTCCTGAGAAACAGCAGCAGGGGCATATGCACACACACACAAGTTGTCCACAGGACTGCAAAGTAACACAAGGGGACAGGCGATCTGAACCTAGCAAGCAGTTTAGATGGACAGTGGAGAATTCCATTCATCACTCCAGCTGGGAAGGAGAGATCCCAGAAGGAGAAGGAAGTGCTAAGGGAGAGCAAGACCCCACATCCTTCCAAACATCCCTTCTGGTTCAAGGTCTTTTGACCTTCCCAGCCAGTTTCTTTTGCTTTCTGCTGGTGGTAGAGGGGTAACAGGTTCTGAGAGGTCAGGGGTAGCTGTGAATCCCAGGCTTCCGCCCTGGGCAGTTCCCCAACTTCTTTGAAAGACTGTTGCCTCTTGGTCCTGGTAGTCTCAGCTGGCAAGGTCCAGGGGTCAAGCTCAGGCAAGGTAAGCAGTCAGTGACCAAGAGGGGTGGGATTTGGAGTCATTGCCTGGAGGGTGGGATCCTGTATTCTTCGGAAGATGGCTGGGAAGTTCTTGCCGCCGTTGCGTAAGACTTTCTTTCCCTCTTCAGTTGAGCTGCCCAGGTGTCCCACGATGGGGTCTTCACTCTGGGAAAAGGAAGGATCCAATAAATCCTTGCCCACCTTTCAGATTGCCTCCTGGCCTTGAGACTCCTATCTAGTCCTCCTGGCAACGAGCTGGGTTCAAAGACTACCAAACCACTCTGGAAAAGGCCTGCATCTTTGCACTTTCCCTCAGGCTCCCTACTTACCAGTTCCTCCAGAGGCACACGCTCAAACAGGGGGTGCCTCTCAAAATGGGTGCACATCCAGTCATGGAGCTCCAGCACATCAGTTATGGTATACACCAGCCCCTGCGTAGGCAAAATCACTCTAGACAGGGGGCTGCATGCATTTGAGCGGAGAGATGATGGGAGCAGTGGTGTGAGTCCTACATGCACCCCCAATGAATTCTTAGTGGAAGGTCTCTGAAGAGGCCACTTACCTCACCCTCCCTCCCACTCCCGACTCACCCCGACTCGAAGCACGTAGGCATATTCTGCCAGCAGTGTGGGACTGATGATTCGCCACTTGTGCTTCGTCCGCTTGAAATGTGGGTCAGGGAAGAGGAAGAACATCTTTGTCAGCTGTGAGACAGACGTGCATCGACAAGGTTGCAGAGCTGGCCTCCATGCCCCACCTGCCTACCAGCCTGACCCACCGGGGCCCCTCCCCACCTGGCCCTTGCGGAAGAAGTTAGGAAGGTGTTTCATGGCATTGCTACGGAGACAGGCGATGTTCTGGAAGCCACCTCCAGGAGCTGCTCGTAGGGCCCGAATCCGATCTTGTACATAGTCTGAGACTTTCACCCGGATCTCCAGACCCAGAATCAGTGTGTCTGGGAACAACGGCGATAGTGCCACTGGACACAGAGATAAGAACGGAATCGTCAACCTCACACTGGCAGGAAGCGTAAAGGGGCCAACAAAGGAAGGGGAGCATCAGTCTGCAACTACCAAAATCAGGAATGGCAAGAATGGACAGAGAGATACCTGTGTGGATGGTTCTAAGCTAGAGAAGAGGGTTAGGGTTAGGCTTACATCCAAAGACTGTCGCCTGGACTGGAAGTGGGAGGGCCTGTGAATCCATGTATATGTGCAAGTGTGTCAGGGTTTTCACACACCGTCTCATTTAATCCTCACAACACTCTGTGGGAAAACTGTGAAGATGAGGAAATTGAGGGTCCGAAATGCCCAGGGTCTTAGAGCTAAGAAGAGGTAGAACTGGAACTTGGACCAAGGTTTTTTGCCACCAAGTGCCATGCTTTTCCTCTCTGTCACGCTGTTACCTCTATGGGAATAACTAAAAATAGGGGCCCTTGGGTGGCCCAGTCGGTTAAGCATCCAACTTTGGCTCAGGTCGTGATCTCAGGGTTCGTGGGTTCGAGCCCCGCATCAGGCTCTGAGACACAAAGGCTGGAGCCTGTTTCGGATTCTGTGTCTTTCTCTCTGTCCATCTTCCACTCACACTCTTTGTCTCTCTCTCTCTCAAGATAAATACATAAACATTAAAAATAACAAAATAAAAATAGAGAAGTGGCCTGGCACGCATGGCTGTGACAATACAAGAGAAACTCGAAAACATGAGAGTAGAGCAGAAAGAATGAGTTCTGGTGAAGAAGGGGGGAGAGGAGGGAAAGTGGTGGAATCCCTGAGAAAGACAGTTCAGGATCACTGGCCACAGTGACTAATCTCTGACGCTTGTGCTGACCAGCTCACTGACCCGGCACCTTGCAGGTGAAATGGCTCAAGTAGGGAGTGAGGCCAGGGGTGGGGCCAGACAACAACCCAAGTTCTAAGAAGCATTTGAGACAACACCCTCCCTCCTGCAGGGCAAAGACCACAGACCCCGAGTACAGGGAAGGTAGAGGCTCTCCACACTGATGTCACAGCACTGGAGTCTGGTCCGAAGGGGAAAGGCCAACTATGGCCCCCACCAAACCCGCTGAGGTAGCAGAACCCAGGCGTTGCCTCTTGCCCTAGAGAAAAGGCCAGAGTGTTACCTAACAGGCCACCATAGCCACAGCCTATGTCTGCAAACTCTACTTGGGCCTGAGCTCTCTCTTCATTCTTATCCTTTACGTCATCGTGGCTCTTATTTTGATTCAGTGGTGCGAAGAATTCTGGGTATAGCTCAGACCAGTCCATCTCCTCTGGCTTCACAGGGCTATTGGAGAGAAGACATGAGAGACATGAGAAGGCTGGTCATGCCATTGAATAAATGGTACTACATGTGTGTGGGCGGTTATGTAAGGGTGGGAAGTAAATGGGAAGAGCATTTCTCAAAAATTCTGTAATAGTGAGCCCTGTGGTCTCTAGCAGACACAATGGAAACCACCCTTAACCCCCAGTGTGAATCATAGGCCCATCATGAGGCTCATTCGTGATTGCTGACCTGGCCATCTCCATTTCTAGGAGTTGATGCGACTCCGGTCAGGCGGCTCTCCTTTCTGGGGCACAAGTTCCCCTAACCCCAGAGACTGACCGCCTAACGCACTGGGTGGGACCTTACTATTTTTGTGTGCTTTGTGGTAAGAGGATGGAGTAAGGGGTGGGCGGGATTTATGTTTATGCTTGTCTTTTTATTAAATCCGATCAACGAAACCGAAAGATGTAAACGATATTCTGCCCGCAACACTCCAGTCTTAGCAAGTTACTTTGTCTCCCTAGACTTGGACCGGTGAGACTACGGCCAGAAGCCACGCCCCCTTTCGTCCTCAACTCCGCCCCCCGCCAAATCTCCCCGTCCCACCCCTAAAGCTGACGTCACCCTGCCGATTCTTCCTCGTCTGAGACCCTGCTGACAGTCTCAGCACAATGGTCTTTCCCGGTTGCTGCGGGCTGCTGCGAGCCTTCCGTCCTCCTTTGCCTCCCGCTGCTCCCGTCCCCCCTCACTCACTACCGCAGCGTGTGGTCTGCCATGGGGTTGGAGTGAGCACGTTGCCGATAGTAGCGCTTCTGGGGCTGCGGGGCCTCCTCGGCTCCCGCCATGATCCTCACTCGCGGGTTACTCCACAGAACCCACGTGGAGACGAAGGCCCCAGTCGCACGCTGATGACGCAATCAGACACGTTGTGAGCAGACCCCGCCTCTTAAAGACCCAGAGCGAATTCGGCGGGCCTCGGCGCGGAGGGCCAGAGGGGGCCAGATCCCGAGGTGGCCGGATCCGGAGGGCGCCTTCGAAGCGTCGGTCTCCTGCTGGGCTGGCAAGGCTTGACTTAGCACCCTACCTCTTTGCTTAGCCCGCTTCTGCGTGGTCTGGGTTACCATCCTAGTTGCGGGCACCTATGTACCCCGCAAGTGAGAGGGGTCCCAGGACCCCGCTTCCGACAGAATTGATCTTCGCTCCACCGCCCCCACCCAGTACCCCGGTCGCGGGCCAGTCCGCCAGGTCTGCCCTGCGTGGTTCGACGTGAGCCCCGTCGGGTGTCCGCCGGGGACCAGAGCGGGAGGAGCAGCTCCTCATCCCACCTCCAGGAAGTCAAGCTGCGGGAGGGAGGGAGAACTCCGGGAGGCGGGGCTCGGTGCCACTAGGAAGCCGAGTGGACCCGCAGCCCCCGACCCCTGCCCCGCCTCAGATCCGGGATCCCAGAGCTGGACGCGGCGTCCGCGCGCTTTCTCGGCGAGATGGCGGACCCCCGCGCAGATCCTGAATCAGAGTCCGAATCCGTGTTCCCGCGGGAAGTTGGGCTCTTTGCCGACTCTTATTCGGAGAAGAGCAGGTTCTGTTTCTGTGGACACGTGTTGAGCATCACACAGAACTTCGGCTCCCGCCTTGGAGTGGCCGCGTGTGTATGGGACGCGGTGAGGAGCGGGCGGCTCTGGGCAAGGGTCCCCGGGAGGGCCAGATCCCGGACTCTCCCTCTCCCATATGGAGCCGTCCCCGCGACACTTTTTTCTCCCTCTCTTCTCCCCCACCCCCCGTAGGCTCTGAGCCTGTGCAACTATTTCGAAAGTCAAAATGTGGATTTCCGAGGCAAGAAAGTGATCGAACTGGGCGCGGGGACGGGCATCGTGGGGATCTTGGCTGCGCTGCAGGGTGCGTGAGCTTCGTGGCAAGAGGGAGTGGCGGGGACTGGGTGGTGGAGAAATAGTCACTCCCTGGATTCTTGGGGGAAGGGAGTGGTTTGCAACCAGACCAGTCTCTTTTTAACAAAAGGTGTGTGTGTTTGTGGGTGTGTGTGCGCGCGCGTGTGTGTGCGCGTGCATCTTTCTGTGTGCCAGAGAAAGCACCCAGGGTATTTCATTTGGGGGCTGGAAATAAAAATCGGGCAGGCTTTAGAGGAAGGAGTTGTTTCTACCTTTTTGCTCTTTGTGCTTTCATGGATAGTGCTGTCACTTATAATCGCCTTTGCTTTGGACCTGGTATTTTGTCAAAATGCGTGTGTGGGGGCACTCTGTAGGGGAAGCAGTCTGCATGTATTAAACCTCAGGAGTGCTTTATAACTTTATTATGAATATATTTTAGATTTTTAAGGTTTTGACTGCTTGAGAGAAATAAGCTTGAGTTTCTGAGGGTTAGGGTGGTTTTTGTGGAAGTGGGGTAGGAATTAGGCACCACAGATTTGGGAAAGGAAAAGGGAAGGGAAATTTTGCTTCATTTTTATCAAGAACCCAAAACTGCAAAAGGAAACATTTCCTTACTTGATAATCTAATAGGCAGGCAAAACCTCACACACCAAATACTCATTTAAAACACGATGTCAATGCAAAATTCTTTGTTCATGGAAGCACAACTAGGTCACATTCAGGGAAGTCTTCCCAGAGGCAGGCATTCATTCTTCTGTTCATTCAATCAATATGTACTTGGAGTCTTCTGTGTTCCAAGAATCATGCCAGGTATTGGGATACAACAGTGAGTCAGACAGATTTCCTGTTCCTGAGGAGCTTATGGTCTAGTGGGGAAGGTGGCAGAAGATGTTCCAGTTCTGGAATTATGGTGATGTATGCACAGAGCCAGTGGACATGCTCTGGCTATGCCTCCCTTGAGTCCCTGGGAGTTCATCAAAGAGAAGCTCTGGCAGATGAGAAAGTGAACAGTGTGGATGCAGCAGGCTCAGAAAGAACCAGGGAGTGTTAAGAGCAATTTTCCACAATGGATGTGTGGATGAGAGGTGTGTAGTTATGCCAAGATGAGAGAAAAGTGTGCAAAATGAATGGGAACACCTATTTCTATATGCTCAAAGACTGGCTTCTCCTCCTTTGCCCCCAGTTCAGCTGCCAAGTAAGAAATCTGGGTGTCATCTTATCCCTTGCCCTCTCCCGTTCACATTCCGTCAATCAGTCATATGTCCTTAATACTTCCCCTCCTGTCTGCTCCTCTTCCTACCATCTCTAGTTCAGGCCACTGCTATTCCTTCCCTGGGTTTTCACAAGTGTCTTCCAGCTTTCCCCTGGGAAGGTTAGCATGCCTAAACTAGATCTTGTGATCCTCCTGAACCCAGGCCGTTTCTCCTTCAGGCTCCCCCCATCTCAATTAATCAAACCGTCATCTCCCCAGTGGGAAACCGAGACATCACCTTTGACATGCTCCCTTTTCTCACCCCCATATCCATTATTCAAGTCCTACCAATTTTATGTCCAAAAAATCTCTTGAACGTCATGGTCTTCCATCAACACTGATGGTTCCCCAGTCTATGCCACCCCCGTCACTTGCCTGGATCACTACATTTACTCAAACTTGTCTTCCTGCTTTAACTCCTTGCCCCCTCTTAGACTTCTGCCCACTCTACCCAGCAGTCAGAGTGATCTTTTCAAATATGCAATTGTACTCACCTCTCACCCCCCATCTTTCAATGACTTCTTGTTCTTTCAAGATCAAAGCAACACCTTTAGCATGGCCTCCAAGATCCTGCCTCCCTCTCTGGCCTCTTTCTGTGCCTCTCCCTCCCTTCTTGTACTCCTCGTGCTACCTCTTGCCCTTCTGTCTGTGCCTCAAGTCTGTCTTGATGTTCCCTTCCTTGGAGCCTTCACACAGACTACTCTTTGTCTGAAATCCTTGGACCACCTGGTTAATTCCTATGCATCCTTCAATGCTCAGCTCAAACATCACTTCCAAGGGGACACCTCTTTGATATCCCCACCTCCAGGCTAAGGTGGGCCCTCATAGTATATATACAACTGTGCTGACTGGTTTCATTTTAAATTTATTGTTACCGACCTCAGGTGAGTACTTACCTGCTACACAGCTAGTCTATTACTCTTCCGTTGTCCACTTATTCTTCCACTTAATCTGTTGCTTACCTTTTTGCCTTCAAACCTCCCAATGCCTCCTCCCCCCACCTTACCCTCAGCTGATGACTTTGTTGCCCATCTCTTCTGATTGCTTCTATTTTCTCATAGAAAGTGTCCACACATTCCTATCATAACATCTGCTCACCTGTCTATGTCTGTTTTAAAGGCTGCCTTCTCTCCTGTTACCATGGACGAACACATTACGCCCCTAGCTAAGGTCAAGCCCTCTACTTGTCATAAGACCCCAAACCTTCTCATCTAGTCAAAAACATTGTTCCGGCAAACCTCCCCCGAACCCCAGTCTCCCCTGCATTATCAGTTTTCCTTGTCCCTGGAACATTCTATGTGTGTGTGTGTCTACGTATGCATACACATCTATACACATCTATAAATATGATATATTTTCTCCTATCTCAGAAGAAAATTGGTCCTCCATATTCCTCCAGTTACCACCCCATTTCTCTGTTCTGCTTACAACAAAACTCCTCAAAAGAGTTACTCATCATTGTCTGTAGTACCTGTCTTACTATTCTTCCCTCCGTCTGTTCTACATTTCCGCCTCCAGTTGCAGCAGTCAAGGTTGTGAGCTTCATTTCCAACTCCATGTTGGTAAGTACCGGAGTTAGCCATAAGCCTGCCTTACTTGACTTTGCAGCATTTGACTGTTCTTCTGCCTTGAGATGCTTCCTTTTGTTTCTAGGGTACCATACCTCTCCCTTCTGCTTACCTCACCGGCACTCTTTTCCACTCTCATTTATTGGTTTCTTTGTATCTTGACCAAGGGAAGTTTCAGTGTCCCAGGGCTCAGGAGCAGTCCTTTGACCCCTTTTGTTTTCGGTGTACACTCACTCCCGAGCAATCCCGTCACCTCATGGGTCTAAATAAGTTTTCTGTGCTGATGACTCTATAACTCCCCACTTTCCATTTCCGTACTTGTTTATGGAACCTCCTGCCTACTGATATCTTCACGTGGTTGTCTGAGGGGCCTCTCATGCTTAATGTGTTCAGAAAGGAACTCATGATCTTCATGTCCAGTTCTGCTCCTCCAACAGCCTTCCTCCTCTGAGTACATGACAATTCGGTCTTCTAGCTAGTCAGGTCAAACATCTTGGACCCATCCTCAACTTCTCTCCCTCTCTCTGTAGTATTTTGTATCCAATCTGTCAGCAAACCCTGTTGACTATACCTTCAAAATCACTCAGGATCCGACCACTTCTTAGATGTTGCTACTGCCCTGGTTCAAACCACCATCACCTCTCACCTGGGTCTCTGTAGCTTCCTTCCACCAGGTCTCTTTGATTCTGGCCTCCCCTCTGTGGTCCTTTCTCATCATAGCAGCTAGAGTGCCTTTTAAAAGATAATTTTATTTACTTTTAATGTTTATTTCTTCTTTTTTTTTTTTTTTTTTGAGCGAGAGACAGCACAAGCAGGGGAGGGGCAGAGAGAGAGGGAGACACAATCTGAAACAGGTTCCAGGCTCTCAGTGGTCAACACAGAGCTTGATGCGGTGCTCAAACCCACAGACTGTGAAATCATGACCTGAGCTGTCGGATGCTTAACCAACTGAGCCACTCAGGCATCCCCAGAGTGATCTTTTTAAAGCAGAAGTCAGTTTATGCCATTCTTCCACTTAAAGTTCCCCAATAGCTTCCCGTCTCACTCATGAAACACCAAATTTCTCACAGCCTCTTTATAATGCCCTGGTTAGGATCTGGCCCATGCTTTCCTCCTCACCTACTCTGCTCCAGCCGCCGGCCTTCCTCTTCTTTCTCAGACCTGCTGACACACCCCCGCTTCAAGGTCTTTGCACTTGCTAGTCCCTCATTTGGTGCATTTTAGCCTGAGAGGTCCACATGGTTTGCTCCAACATTTCCTTCAGGTCTTTGCCCAAAACACAATCTGCTTAGTGAGGCTTTTCCTAACCACTCGATTCCCTGCCCCGTCCGTTAAGCAATTCTTATCCCCCTTCTCTGCTTAATGCTTCATCATAACATCTATTACCATTTGATGTCCAGTGGAGCTTCTTTTACTTGTTTTGTTCATTGTCCATTTTTTAAATTTTTATTTATTTATTTATTTTTGCCACTAGACTATAATTCCCATGAGTGGAGGGATTCTTGTCTGATTGGGTCACTGCTGTATTCTCAGCACCTGGCATATAGGCACGTAACAAATATTAATGAAGAAAGGAATTCCTAGTACTTCCTGTTTCTGTAACAGTCATCATGATCATGATTAGTTTTGCAGTACTTAGTGTAAAATAAAACTCAAAAACTCTGAAAAAAACTCAAGGAAGGCTGAGGTTTTATCTTGATCACCACTGTACTGCCTAATACATATATTTCTTGCCTAAACGAAGCTTTCTGAAGTGCTAATCTGATCATCTTCACCCTCTGCTTCTACCTATAAAACCTACCACCCTCAGGATCCCGCCTGAGTCTCTTCAGCATGTCGTCATTATTCTCGTGTCTTGACACTTTTCTCCTCCCTTCCACGTCCCCTAAGATTCAGCCTTCCTTGAATATGAATTTCTCTCGCCACCAGGCCTCTGTACTTTCTGTTCTCTGCTTGCAAAGCTCCACCTGACTAACTCCTACTTGTCCTTTAAGGCTTGCTGAGGTCATGTCTTCTGGGAAGTTTTCCAGACCCATGAAGTTTGGTTTCAGTCAGTAGAGGCTGGGTGCGCAGCCATGTCCAGCTTGGTCCTGCCCAGGCTTCTGCTGACAGCTGATTGCTGCGTGTTGGGCAGAGAGGTCGAATATTAGCTCAGAGAGAATGCTGATGTTATAGAATGTAACGAGAATGGCAGTGGGTGAGATGGAGGTGAGGGTAACTGAAAGCCAAAATGTTCACTTCTGGCTGTCAAGACACTGTCCTCTAGGCCCTGAGGTCTCTGGACCCTCTGGGCAGGAGCCGAGACCCCTCGGTTGGTCCCTCTGACTTGCATTTCTCCTCCTTCCTCTCTCTCAGGGGGGGATGTTACCATCACTGACCTGCCCCTGGCCCTAGAGCAGATCCGGGGCAACGTCCGGGCCAATGTGCCGGCTGGAGGCCGGGCCCAGGTCCGCGCCTTGTCCTGGGGGATTGACCAGCATGTCTTCCCTGGAGACTATGACCTGGTGCTGGGGGCCGATATCGTGTACCTGGAGCCCACCTTCCCACTGCTGCTGGGCACCCTCCAACACCTATGCGGGCCCCATGGCACCATCTATCTGGCCTCCAAGATGAGAGAGGAGCACGGGACAGAGAGCTTCTTTCAGCACCTCCTGCCCCAGCATTTCCAACTGGAGCTGGCCCAGCGGGATGAGGAGGAGAATGTCAACATCTATAGGGCCAGGCACAGGGAGCCAAGACCTGCTTGACATCACCCTTCTGCTCCTCTGAAAGAACCTCTGTCCTAAGAAAGAAACTGCCATATTTCCAAAGCCGTAAACACAAGGAAGAAGTGTGGGCTTCCCTTGCCTCTCTCTTTCCTCCTTCCCTTTTTGTTCCCCCAGATACTCCTGGACAGGTGCAGGGAGGTGCCTGCTTGCTAGGAATCTTAGAGCCCTAACAGCACTGGGTTAGAGCACAAAGGCTGTTCTCAGCTCTTGTTCTCAGAGGAGGAAGACAGGAGGGTATCCAGGATTTTTAGGGGCAGGGGAGGCAAATGGGAAGTAAGAGCAGTGGCTGTAGAGAGACTGTCACTGAACCCTTCTGGTCCTGTTCTCTCTCTCTCTCTCTCTCTTTTTTTAATACAGAATGGATTCTAGATTCTAGTGAAAAACATTTTTTTTTTAAGGGAATGAAGATCATTTCTGCATCCAAAGAATTCTGGCTTTTGCTGGGGGTGGGAGGGTGGGGGCTAGGAGGGATGAAGCCTCAGACCACCGACTTCTTGCTTGTAGAGTCTGGTGGGACCCTGGTTCTAACTGGGTCAAGTCCTCCCTGCCCTGAAGCCAGGGACAGGCAGCAGAGTTGTCCTTTGGACTATAGATTCTTTCATCTATTTTGGAGCTGGAGCCCTGATCACTAAGCACTGGGTTCTTCTCATCTTTGATTTTTCTTTAGGTTTCCAAGTCCTGTCGGTCCTTCCTAGTGTGTTTGTCTTCACCTCTTTTCTCTCCCCGCTGCGGTACCTCTGCTTGGGGCTCTCTTTACATACTCCTTGGGCCGCATATCCCCTCCCCTGGCCTCCTGGCTTCCATTCTCTCCCCTTCAAGCCATTTATCAAACTCTAGTGATCTTCCAAAATCAGCTGTGCCTGGCTTCTGCTGCCTACAGCGAGAATAAGCTTCTTGGCTTGGTGCTCGGTTTATCCTGTGTGACCCCAAACTACCCTTCTACTGCATTTTCAACTGGTTTCCTACATGTCCTGCAACCTCTGGGCAAATTACACATGTCTACTCTGTTCCCTAAATCCACACCCCAATTCCCCGTTTTCTTCATTCTCTTTGATGACTTCCTCCCTGCCTGGAAGGGCTATTTCTACCTGTCAAAATCTTTATTACTCTTAGCCTCTTTCCTGAAAAAAAGATTTTACTGAGCCTCTTACTTGGATGTGATTTCTTTCTCTCTAGAGCCCCTGTCACTGTTCATCTCATGGGTGTGTCTTGGGTGGTCCTTTGTCTGTTCCCTATTTTCTCACCATTAGATTACCTTGGAGGGTAGGGTTGTGGTTTACTCCCCTCTAATTCCGTGAAGCGTAGCACACCTCCCGGCATGTGGTAGATGTTCCACAACTATTTTGCTCATTCAACAAATATTCACAGGGTTTGTTGAAGGGACTCCACCCTACCTCCTCCCTAGGCCACCTTGGCCAAATTTCCGAACCCACCCACCTACCTCACAAGTTTGTCTTTAGTCTTAAATATATAATGACTATGAAAGATGAATGGAAATAAAGAAGCATAAAGTGTTGCTACATGTCTTGGATTGTTATTTTGCGACAACTTTGTCTCACGGTTTGCGTTATTTTACCCGGGGGGGGGGGGGGGGGGGCGGATAATTCCCTTGTGAAATGCAGTCTCAGAAAGCGAAGCGAAGGAGGCGAGCGTGCCCACACCCGGCCAGCAGGTGGCGCTGTCCTCGCTTGCATTGCGTTGGAGAAGTTTGGTCCTGCCGCCACGCCGTAGGCCTGTGGCCTCACCGGTGCGCCGAACGCCGGAAGTGTGGTTCGGGATCAGAGAGATGTCGCTGCTTCGGTCGTTGCGTCTCTGCCTGGTCGCGCGGGCCGGGACCTGCTCGGTGAGGGGTCTTGGCCTCGGCACCGTCCCGCTTTCCTTGAGGATCTCCCGTGCGCTCGGAACGCACCCTGCCCTTCCTCCGCCCCCCGTTCGACTCCATCCCACCCTTCCAACGACCTCAGTGTTTTCGCGGTCCAGTCCCCGGTTGGCTGCCTTTCCCCACCCCCTGAGCCCCAGTCTCTCCTAAGGTGGCCTCCCTGCTGACGTGCTTCCCACTTCCCGGGGCTCCTGGCTGCTTCTAGCTTCTCATACCTTTCTTCTTACCCCTGCAGGTGGGGCCTCTTCAGCTTCAGTCGTCTCAGCCCAGGCACACGTTTCACGCCGGGCCCGGGTTGTCTTCCTCGGCCTCCAGCAAGGAGCTTCTCCTGAAGCTGCGGCGAAAAACAGGCTACTCCTTTGTGAACTGCAAGAAAGCTCTGGAGGCTTGTAGCGGGGATCTCAAGCAGGTGTGGGGGAGGAGGACGAGGGGAGCAGGGCGGGTTAGTAGGGCCCGACTTCAGTCTCCCAGAGAGGTGCTGCCGGGGAGCAGTAAATCAGACCTGCTGCCCAGTGACCGTCATGGCACAGCTGTAGGTAGGATTCCGACTTAAAATGACGGCCTCTCCCTTTTACTGTGTTTTAGCTCTAGAAGCAACGAACTCTGGATCCCACGGTTAACAAACCGTTTTCCAAGCACTACTGCTATGCTGTTTTTGCTGCTTGGGGCCGAAGGGGCTTCTGTGAGCTTTGGGAGTCAGACCCACCGCCCACTGGGACTCAAACCGTGGTGCTTTCGCACTAACGCTGTGATCTTGGACACCTTACTTGATCTTTCAGAGATGGCATCGTTCTTGCCTGTATAATAAAAATACTACTGGCCGCCCCATCAGGGTGTTGTGAAGATTAAACTTGTCCAGAGCACCAAGCTCTGGTGCTGGTATTTGGCGGTCCGTGGTAGGCTGCCAGTAAATGACAGACCACTTTAGTTTCCATTATAGGATTGAGGAGAAGCAGAAAGAGTTGGGGGACCAGAACATACTGTAGAGCCCCTTTCAGTTCTGGATTCTGTAACCTTTGCTCTGTTATCAATTCATAGGCAGAGAGCTGGCTCCACAAGCGGGCCCAGAAGGAAGGCTGGAGCAGAGCCGCCAAACTCCATGGCAGGAAAACTAAAGAAGGTCTCATTGGGCTGCTACAAGAGGGAAACACAACTGTGTTAGTAGAGGTGAGTTGTCAGATTCCAGAGACCGGGAGCAGCCGCCCCTTGGGTGTGAAGCTTTGTGGTAGATCCTTTGCATTCTTTTTTTTTTTTTAATGTTTTATTTATTTCTAGGAGAGAGAGAGAGACAGCGTGAGCAGGGGAGGGTCAGAGAGAGAGAGGGAGTCACAGACTGAAACAGGCTCCAGGCTCTGAGCTGGCAGTCAGCACAGAGCCCGCCGTGGGGCTCGAACTCACGAACCGCGAGATCATGACCTAAGCGAAAGTCGGACGCTTAACCGACTAAGCCACCCAGGCGCCCCAATCCTTTGCATTCCTAAAGAAGACGCTAAGAGGTTGCTGGAATTAAACTGGTGTGGGGGCCCTGGGTGGCTCAGTCGGTTAAGCATCTGACTCTTTACTGACACTGATGGTGCAGAGCCTATTTGGGATTCTTCCTCTGCCCCTCTTCCACGCACATGCATGCGTGCGCTCTCTCTCACAAAAGAAATGAGTAAATAAACTGGTGAGACCACAGTCATTGTGAATTCACATAAGTGTAGAAAGGCACAGGTGTCTTAACAGTTAAAGGTCTAGCAGTTAAAAATATTACAGAAAACTTGGAGCACCTGGGTGGCTTAGTCGGTTAAGCGTCCGACTTCCGCTTAGGTCATGATCTCGTGGTTCGTGGGTTCGAGCCCCGCGTCGGGCTCTGTGCTGACTGCCAGCTCAACCTGTTTCAGTCTGTGACTCCCTCTCTCTCTGACCCTCCCCTGCTCACACACACTCTCTCTCTCTCTCTCCTAGAAATAAATAAAACATTTAAAAAAAAATTACAGAAAACCCCCCAGTTTTCAAAGGTTTGTGTTATGCACTTTGCTTTTACAAAAGACCTATATTCATACCTGTTTTTGTTTTTTGTTAACCAAAAGAAATCTGGAGAGTCGTTTCACTTTTATGAAGAAGGGCAAAAAGTGAAAATAGCATTCAGCCTTTGTTTTGCACTGAGCCATTAGAGAGGCAGGGGATGCGGTAGTAGTGAGTTACTCCGCTAGACTTGTTCTCCGGTGAACTATACTCAGCGAACTATACTCAGCGTCTCAGGATCCAGCCACCAAAGCTTTGAACTCTCTGCATCGGTGCTTTCTGTCCCGATTTATTTTGGCCATCCATTTCCATATAAATGAATGGTAATTGGTTTTTCTACTTTGTGCCATTTTGGCCTACAAAAGGTTTTATAGGAGCACTCTACTTTCAGAGAGTGGGGCATGCCTGTACTTCTGAATGTGAGCCTCCTGTAGACTTACACCTTGTCATGGATTGTTTCCTGGGACAGATTTTAAAGCTAGGCATTTATACTAATTAGTTGACGGATAGCATGTAGCTGTTTTTTTGTTTTTTTTGTTTTTAAATATTTTTATTTATTTCTAGGAGAGAGAGAGAGAGCGCGTGAGCAGGGGAGGGTCAGAGAGAGAGGGAGACACAGACTCTGAAATAGGCTCCAGGCTCTGAGCTGGCAGTCAGCACAGAGCCCGACGCGGGGCTCAAACCCACGAACCGCGAGATCATGACCTAAGCGAAAGTCGGACGCTTAACCGACTAAGCCACCCAGGTGCCCCTGTTTTTGTTTTTTTTATGTTCATTTATTTTTGAGAGAGAGTGAGCATGTGGAGAAGGTGAAGAGAGAGAGGGAGACGGGATCAGAAGCAGACTCAGTACTGACAGCAGAAAGCCCAATGTGGGGCTCAAACTCACGAGCTGTGAGATCGTGACCTGAACCAAAGTCGGACACTTAACGGACTGAGCCACCCAGACGCCCCAAGTAGCTGTTTCAGAGGATAAAGGTTTAGGGCCCTTAACTGGCAAAGAATCAGCTGTGGATTAGTATAGAGTGAGAAAAGGAGATAAGCACGCTGGCAGCAGAAGGGCTTGGCGTTGGAAGAGGCTGGAGAATGAAGTGATGAAGGCCTGCAGTTACAGGCAAGTAGTGAACTCATATGAGTCCTTGGGGGACCCCATGGAACCATCTTGTGAATATGTGGGTCACTGCTAACTCACTGGTAGGGCAGGAATCCATTCAGTTTCTGACTTTGAGCTCGGAGAGGAACTGCAGCTTTAAAATTCTGGGGTCACTAAATGTCCATTGACTGATGAATGGATAAAGAAGATGGAGTGTGTGTGTGTGTGTGTGTGTGTGTGTGTGTGTACACATATACACATATATTACTCGACAATGGAAAAGAATGAAATTTTGCCATTTGCAAGATAGAAATGGAACTGGAGGGTATTATGCTGGGTGACATAAGTCAGAGGGAAAAAAATTCTGGGGCCATTTATTTCTGTCGTGTTGAGCCTGCAGCTTGTTCTACAACCCCTTGGTTTTCTCTGCATCGTAAGACACTTTGGGAGACCATCAGTGAAGAGCTTACACAGCGATGTAACTTTGTTCCCACAGGTAAACTGTGAGACAGATTTTGTTTCCAAAAATGTAAAATTTCAACAGCTGGTCCAGCAAGTAGCCCTGGGCACCCTGCTGCATTGTCAGAACCTGAAGGATCAGCTCTCTACATACAGTAAAGTGAGTTATGGGGACTGTCTCTTAGCGTGCTGGATTTGTACCCACACACCCTTTTCTTCGGGTCTTTGCTGTTCTCTTTTTCAGACGTTCTCATGTGTCCCTTTCTTGCTTCATGT
This sequence comes from Hyaena hyaena, assembly GCF_003009895.1. Taxonomy (NCBI): domain Eukaryota; kingdom Metazoa; phylum Chordata; class Mammalia; order Carnivora; family Hyaenidae; genus Hyaena; species Hyaena hyaena. The sequence continues at coordinate 396,514 of NW_024081192.1, forward strand.
CCCTGCTTAAACATTCTCTCTTTGGATAGGAGGATCGTTCTTCCTGTTGCTCTATTTCCTTATTTTGCTTGATTTAAAAATTCTTGTTATATACATATATAATATATTTTTATTTATTTATATATTGCCTTTCCCAATAGACTGTGAGCTTCATGAGGCAGAGAACTTGTCTTTTCACTACTGTGTGAATGGCGAAAGAAAGGAGTGGGCACAGCATTTGGTTCGGGCTCATTAAATCTGTGCTGAGTGAGGGAATGAATGAATGAATGCCAGTGGGGTAGAGTCTGTCAAATAGGGGGAAGCTTTGTATTCAGAGATCTGGAATAACCTGAGGAAAGGATTCCTCAATACGGGTGTTGGAGAGGGCTCAATTTAGGAGAATTGGCATATTCTTGTCCATAAGAAAATCAGGATGGGATGATATCAGTTTCCCTTAAGGCAAAAACAAACCAACTACTCATAGTAGTTCTTTTCTGTTTAGTACTACCTTTCCTCTTTTATTTATCCTTTTCTTGAGAGCTTATGGTAAATGTTAATTGTTACTATCGTTGAATAGTCATTATACGGAAAACCATGTGGAGATTATTGAGTATTGAGCTGATGAACTACTTGAGCTAGAAGTTCTAATTTTTTCTTTAAAGTGTATGTATTTTTGAGAGGGAAAGAGAATGTGCACAGGCAAGGGGCAGGGAGAGAGGGACAGAGAGAATCCCAGGCAGGCTCTGCACTGTCAGCACAGAGCCTGATGTGGGGCTCGAACTCACGAACCATGAGATCATGACCTAAGCCGAAACCAAGAGTTGGATGCTTAACTGAGCCACCCAGGTGCCCCACCTCGCTTTTTTTTTTTTTTTTAATGTTTATTTTTGAGGGTGAGAGCATGAATGGAGGAAGTACAGGGAGAGGGGGACAGAGGATCCAAAGCAGGCTCTGAGCTGACAGCAGAGAGCCTGATGCAGGGCTCAAACTCACGGACCATGAGATCACGACCTGAGCCAAAGT
>NW_024081192.1:398222-554979 GCF_003009895.1 Hyaena hyaena
GAGAGAGAGAGAGACAGCGTGAGCAGGGGAGGGTCAGAGAGAGAGGGAGTCACAGACTGAAACAGGCTCCAGGCTCTGAGCTGGCAGTCAGCACAGAGCCTGACGCGGGGCTCGAAACCACGAACCGCGAGATCATGACCTAAGCGAAAGTCGGACGCTTAACCAACTAAGCCACCCAGGCGCCCCAAGACACCCATTTTTAACGTTCATTTTGAAAAAAATTCAGACTTACAGAAAAGTTGCCAGTATTCTTCAATAAGCTACATTGTACTTTTATCTAGATTCACCATTTATTAACATTTTGATTCATTTGCTTTATCACTTTTTTTTTAAGTTTGTTTATTTGAGTGAGAGTGTATGCACAAGGCAGGAACCCAGAGATAGGAGAGAGAGAATTCCAAGCAGGCTTAATGCTGTTAGTGCAGAATTATGAATCATGAGATTATGACCTGAGCCAAAATCAAGAGTCAGACGCCCAACCAGCTGAGCCACCCAGGTACCCTGCTTTATCACACTTTATATACATATTATTATCATGACTATTTTATATGATTTTGTCTTTAAATAATCTCTACACCGAATGTGGGGCTCAAACTCTCAACCCCAAAATCAAGAGTCTCATGCTCAATTGACTGAGCCAGCCAGGAGTCCCATCAATATTTTAAACATTTTTTGCAAGTATGTTGCAGACATCAAGACCCTTTTCCCATGAACACATTGTCTCCTAAAGATGACATTTGTCTGTGCAACCACAGTGTAGTAATCACATTTAGGAATTTAAACGTTTATACAATATTTTTATTTATGTAGTATATGATAACATATTCATATTTTGCCAGCTAGCAATTTTTTTTCTGATCCAGGACAGTCCTGTACAATTGCAACTAATTGTGTTTCAGCTAGTTGTCATGTTGGTTCCTCAGCCTTTGTCTTCCATTACGTTGACCTTTTTTTCTTAAAAGAGTTTAAATAATCTCTACATCCAGTGTGGGTCTTGAACTTACAACCCCAAGATCAAGAATTACATTCTCTTCTGACTGAGCCAGCCAGGTGCCCCACATTGACATTTTTGAAGGATTTAGGACAGTATTGCAGAATAATCTTCAGTTGGGTTTGTCTGATGTTTCTTCTTAGACTCAGAGTATGGGTTTTTAGCATGAATATGTAATAAGTTATCCTGAATTTTTCTCAGAAAATCATGTCAGGAAGGCATGTAATGACTGCTGGTCCCATTATTGATTGATGATGTTAATTTTGATCTCTTCTTGGTTAGGGTGTACAGTTATTCTGTTCCTCTTTGTAATTAACAGGTAATCTGTATGGAAGATTCTTTGAGACTATGTAAATGTCCAGTTCCCTGAAAAACCTACCTGAAAGTATTAGCATCCGTTGAAGATTCTGGTCAGAGTCAGTTATTTAATTTATTAAAAACAATTAAAAAAAAATACTTTTGTTTTAGTTTTGAGAGAGAGACAGAGTGTGAATGGGGGAGAGGCAGAGAGAGAGAGGGAGACACAGAATCCAAAGCAAGCTCCAGGCTCTGAGCTGTCAGCACAGAGCCCAAAGCGAGGCTTTTAACTCACGAACCGTGAGATCATGACCTAAGCCAAAGTTGGACACTTAACCGACTGAGCCACCCAGACGCCCTATGTCAGAGTCACTTATTACTATGATAATTGCATAATGGTTATTTTTCTAACTCTTACAGTTTCTTTTACATGTATTAGCTTTATTAGTTGGCATTCTACTGCAAGAAAGACTTCTCCCCATGTTTAGTGATTTACTTAGAACTAGTATTGACTCACGGATTGTTTTATACGATATGTTGTAATTCTTTGTATAATCCATTATTGAGTTTGATGTTCAAATTATCCCTGGATTTGGCCATTGCAGGCTGGCTGTATTGACCATTTGAAAATGTGCTCATTATTTTCTGAGTATTTCCTTACTTTGTACCATAACAAGATAATTTGGGGCTGTGTATGTTTCCTCATGGGTATGTTTACTCATACTTTCTTTGCCCCACCCATGGAATTGGCCACTTTTCCAAGGAGTCCTGATCCTTTTTAAGGGGGGAGTAGTTTTTAGAATCCGAGATCTAGTCATTATATATGCTTATTTCTGCTGAGATGTCATTGCTGCTCTGCTCTTTCAGCAGACAGATCCAGGAAGTAAGTGTGTATGTGTGTGTGTGTGTGTGTGTGTGTGTTCTAGTGTTCTAATCCTGCATTACAGGGTTCTTCTTTCTTCCCCTATTGTATATTTGTATCTTTCTTCTCTCACAGTTAGTACACATGATCTTAGCAACTTCAGTATGCTTACCTGTTTACTCATTGTGATAACACACACTGAATTGTTTTAGTTACTATACCTGACCACTGCAAATAACAAACCTATTAAGGAGTTCAAGATTTCTTTGATGTTTTTTTGCCTTTATATTGAAGTTACGTGGTCTTAAGACTGTACTGAAAGTTGCTTGGATTAGTTTATTTTTCTTACTTTCTGTGAAGTTACGTTATTCGTTTGAAATATAGTCAGTCTTATGTTTCTGTTTGTTTTCAAATATGTAAAACATTAACAGAGTCTGGAAGTTAAAACTGTAATACACACACACATGCACACACACAGATGGTCTCACTCCATCTTCTCTCCTTTCTAGCTGATTCTTGTCCGCTTCTGCAGATAACCAGTTTCATTGGGTTTTGGATATTCTTTACCTCTTTTTGCAAAACTAAGCATGTTTATATAAATATAAATTTGTGTACTTTGTTACACAAATGGGTGTATAATATACATGTACTCTTTTAAATTGCTTTTTTCACTTAATAATATATCCTGGAAATACTCTATGGCAGCTCATGCAGATATTTCTTCTTCCTTTTTACCAGCTGCATAATTTTCCACTGTGTGGCCGTGCCGTGGTTTATTCAGTCAGTCTTTGAGCTTCAGCATTTTCAATAGAAAATACTATTCTTGATTTCTGGGAAATTATAGTTTAAGAAGTTAGGACAGAGGATGGGATTGGGATGGAATTGGGGGGTGGTGCAGCGATAGAACAAAATATTTACAAAAATGGAACTGTTATAAATTTATAACGTCTTTGGTTTATTGAAAACATTCATTTGTACTGAGTTGTCTTAAATTATTTTTTGAGAAATAAGCTATTTTGCCTAGACTCTAGATAATTTAAAGAGGATAGAACTGATTTGTTCATTTTCTTGTGCGCTCAGGGTTTCCTGAATTCCTCTGAGCTCTCTGAACTTCCTGCTGGGCCTGAGACGGAAGGCTCTCTCAAGGATCAGCTAGCCTTAGCAATTGGTAAGTATTTGTAAGGATTGTAGGAGCTGGAAGTTAAGAACTGGATCTCCTGGTATCTTTGATATTTATTCCTCAACACCCAGATCAAGAATCGCAAACTTATGTACCTACACGGGTCACATACTATGAACATGGGAAGCGGGTCATGTTGTGTGTTAGATATTAGTGAGCTGTAGGCCCCCTGAAGAGCTCACACTGCTGAACGAAACCATTACCAAGCTCCAGCCATTTGTTACCTTGGGGTCCCAGTGTGGTCAGAATTTTTAAATTCCTTTAAAAGAATTGAAAAGTCATATGTATGTATGCAAAATTTTTAGTTTTTAGCTATTTGCTGCTAATCAAAATCTGTTTCCAGCACTCTGCAGGCATCACGTTACTGACCAAACTAAGCAAGTCGTCAGGCAGGGGTGGCCTTTGGCACCTTCTAGTTGACTACCTCTCTCTACACTGTGCGAGAAACAGTACATGAGAAATCATCTCACCTTCTTTATGGAGGGATCCAGGAATATTTTGGGGTGTTGTATGTAGGAATTTGATCTCTTCTTTAGAAAAATCTGATCCTGAATGTGTGACGGTACATTCTTTCAAGACCCACTGGCTGCAGGAGCTACATCTGGGTCATCGTGCCAGAACTGATGGGGATTTTGCTTTCTTCCTACGTGCTCTTAGTGGAAGGAGGGAAGTAGGGCTGGGGTTGAGCTTGCTGGGAATTTACTGCTCATCCAACGTTTCCAGTCAAGGCATCAATTCTGTTTTATCAGGTTATCTTGAAGTATGTGTGATTCCGTGAGTCATAGATGAGAAACCAGGCAGACAGCTGTGAATGAGTCTTATTAAGAAATTCTGGAAGAACTGGGTGTTTCAGCCATGTCAGTTTCTGAGAATTAACTATTGTTTAGATGCTTTCAGTAGTTTTTTTTTTTAACGTTTATTTTTGAGAGAGAGAGCGTGAGCAGGGGCAGGGCAGAGAGAGAAGGAGACATAGAATCTGAAGCATGCAGTGGGCTCTGAGCTGTCAGCATAGACCCTGATGCAGGGCTTGAACTCAGAACCACGAGATCATGACCTGAGCTGAAGTCGGACTCTTTTTTTTTTTTTTTTTAATGTTTTTTATTTATTTCTGAGAGAGAGAGAGAGAGAAACAGCGTGAACAGGGGAGGGTCAGAGAGAGAGGGAGACACAGAATCGGAAGCAGGCTCCAGGCTCTGAGCTAGCTGTCAGCACAGAGCCCGACGCAGGGCTCGAACCCACAAACCATGTGATCATGACCTGAGCCGAAGTCGGACTCTTAACTGACTGAGCCACCCAGGCATTCTGAGATGCTTTGAGTAGTTTTAAGATTTATTTTGATTCCTGCATACTCCCCCGTTGAAGACTCAGATATAATTATGGCTCATGCAGAGATATTTACCCAGATTCCTTTTGGGGTCGCTTATTTGAACTTCTGTTAGAGACAGGGAAAACTGGAATCATTTTTGGTTCTTCCTCTTCTTTTTTTTTTTTTTTAATTTTAAAAAGTTTTTACTTTGAGAGAGACATTGCAGGGAGGGGAGGGGAAGAAAAAGAGAGGGAGAGAGAGGATCCCAAGCAGGCTCCGTGCTGCCAGCTCAGAGCCTGATGTGGGACTGGACCCCATGAACGGTGAAACCATGACCTGAGCTGAAACCAAAAGTTCGATGCTTAATTAACTGAACAACCCAGATGCCCCATTTTTGCTTCTTAAAAACAACTCTGAAAATGTTGCCTTTTTATTTCTGATGAGAGGAAGTTGAAACTACCCGATGACATGCGGTTTTGGATTTTCTGGGGCTTTTAGCCATGGACTTTTTCCTGTTAAAGTGGATGATGATTGTCTGTGTCAGTTACGGTGATTTCCGGAAGGGATGGTAATTTCGTTAGGAAGAAAACACTCCATTGCTTTGGAGTGAGATATGGATTTTACTTCCAACTCTGGTGTGCATTAGCTGTGTGACCTTGGGCGGGTACATATGTTGCTTTTTTTTTTTTTTTTTTTAACATTTATTCATTTTTGAGAGACAGAGACAGAGCGTGAGGGGGGGTGCACAGAGAGAAAGGGAGACACAGAATCTGAAGCAAGCTTGAGGCTCTGAGCTGTCAGCACAGAGCCTGATATGGGGCTCGAACTCACTGTCAGTGAGATCATGACCTGAGCCAAAGTTGGATGCTTAAGGGACTGAGCCACCCAGGCACCCCTACATATGTTACTTTGTGTATTTCTCCTAAGAACCTTGCTTTTCGGTCATCTTAAGCAGCGGCATCTCCATCTAACAGAGGAGGTAACAAAGCTTGATAAATTAGTAAATGGGGTTATGTCCATAAGTTGGTCGCCTCAGGTCATATAGCTGGTAAGAGGCAGGACTGTGGGACAGCCTGGCCGGTGTTTTTATTTTTTATTTTTTATTTTTTTATTTTTTTTAATATTTTTTATTTATTTCTAGGAGAGAGAGAGACAGACAGCGTGAGCAGGGGAGGGTCAGAGAGAGAGGGAGTCACAGACTCCAAAAGAGGCTCCAGGCTCTGAGCTGGCAGTCAGCACAGAGCCCGACGCGGGGCTCAAACCCACGAACCGCGAGATCATGACCTAAGCGAAAGTCGGATGCTTAACCGACTAAGCCACCCAGGCGCCCCAGTGGCCGGTGTTTTTAAATACCAGCGAGGCACATAGTTAGTGCTCCATAAAGTGTTCTCTGTTTCTCCCACCCCCAACCTCTCCTCCTATACGCCCTTTCCTCTTCAAACTGCAAATGGTATCTTTCCATCTTAAAAGCATGTGCACAGTGTGCGTGCAGAGGACCGGCTTCCCGACTTGGCCGCTTCTGTGTGTACTTGGGTGCTACCACAGTCATTGTCTCGTGGAAATGTGTTGTTTTCTTTCTTATAGGTAAGCTGGGAGAAAACATGACCCTTAAACGAGCTGCATGGGTGAAGGTGCCGGCCGGGTTCTATGTTGGCTCTTACGTCCATGGAGCAATGCACAGCCCCTCGCCCCACAACCTGGTGCTGGGGAAGTACGGGGCCCTCGTTGTCTGTGAGACGTCTGAGCGGAGAGCAAACCTCGAAGACCTTGGCCGCCGCCTTGGGCAGCACGTGGTAGGCATGGCCCCTCTCTCGGTAGGCTCTTTGGATGATGAGCCTGGGGGAGAGGCGGAAACCAAGATGCTGTCTCAGCCATACTTGCTGGATCCCTCCATCACGTTGGGGCAGTACGTGCAGCCTCAAGGGGTGTCTGTAGTAGACTTTGTGCGATTTGAATGTGGAGAAGGAGAGGAGGCGGCAGAAGCTGAATAGGTTCCAGAGACTTGGCCCCAGAGGAAATGCTTATTCTTAGCTCTAGACATCGTTAGGAAGAGAAGTTATTTCCTGAGCATCTTCAGACCCACAATTTGCGTTTATAATGGAATGATGTTCTCAATGGGTAAAATTCTTAAATAAAACCATTATATAGTAAAGAGAGTAAAATCTTTTCCTTATTTGCGTAATGCTGACTTTACCTTCCCTGTCCGTCCTTGTGGGAAGTTGTAGGAAACAACAGACGGGCTTTATTGAGGTGACGACCTGTCTTCGGAGACAGGCAGGCATAGGTGTGCTCCTGCTCCCCCAGCGTTATCCCCAAAGTGTCTGACTCAGTTTGTCTTACTGCTTCTGTGACTGAGGGCTCTCGTTCTGCTGTGGACTGTGCTTCTATCCTGGAACTTCCCCAGTTACGTTATTTCTGCCACATGGATTCCTTGGGAATTGTTGACTCAGACTTCGAGTTGTCTGGAAAATGTGGTTCATTTGTTGAGGTCTGTAGCGCGCTTTGAAGGCTCTCTGCAGTGGTATACACGCAGGTCTGGCCTCATTACTGAAATTAGTACCACATGGCCCTGTTTGTCTTTTGGATAATGGAGTGTAGATGGGTGGGGATGGAGGTTTCCTGGACAGCTGGAAGGCAGATTTTGGCATTCTCGTGCCAGAAACAGGACCGTACAGTGGTGCAGTTATCTGGAGAACTCACTCAGCAGTGCCTCCTTACTACCCCAGTGCCGAGACAGCCCTCCCAACACAACAAAATAATTACCGTAAGAGCCAAACCCCAAATACTGAAAAGAACTCCTATTTTCTCATACAGATATCTTTACTTGAAAAGTTAAAAATCTCTGACACATACAGATCTGGGCATTAGGATTTTGACCTGGGGTATATATGCAAGTAACTTCAGTGATTGGTGGGTTAAACAGATTTTGGAAATACCGATCTTAAAATTTATTTACTTATTTATTTTGAAGTTTATTTATTAGCACGCACAAGCAAGGGAGGGAGGGGCAGACAGAGGGAGAGAGAGAAAATCCTAAGCAGGCTCTATGCTGTCACCACAGAGCCCTACTCTGGGCTTGAACTCAGGAGCTGTGAGATCATGACCTGAGCTGCAATCAGGAATCTGACGCTTAACCGTCTGAGCCACCCAGGTGTCTCCTGATCTTAAAATTTAAAACAAACGTACATCTTTGCCCTGTTATTAAACTCTTTAAACTTCATTTTTTTTGTTCTCTTACATTGACTTCTATGGATTCGTGTAGGTTTAGTGCTTTCTGCTGGGACTTTAAACTGGAAGGCCACAAAAATTGAAAAATAGGTATTTAACATTTTAGGTATATAACAAGGAATGCAAGGATGAGAGAAATGGAGAACATGCTGTGATTTGCATCCAAATTAAGTAGCTGGCTATTAGGCAAAAATTGGCAGGTACATTCTTTCCTAATATTGGCACTATCTGCTCTCTTCTGTGGTCTTGTGGTAGGCATATCACTTCTTGCCTCAGAAAAGCCCCTTTTCTTTCTTCATTTGGAGCTGCTTCCAGCCAGGCAGAGCATCAAATTGCCCTCTTGTGATGCCAAACACAGAAATAAAGTCTTGTTCAGAGAGGTAATTCTAAGAGAGAAAACCAAGTCTCTGGTTAGAAGGAAAACATGACACCTATCAATGCCAACAGAAGTGGGGGAGGGGAATGTAGAGCCAGAGATCATCTTTGAAGGGGGAAGGAGAGTGAATTTTCAGGAGGTCTGTAATAGACTTAAATTATCTATTGAAGAGTTCTTAGGTTGTGGGGTCCCATTTGGCCTGAGGAGAAGCTGACTGGATTTGCTGCTCTCATGGTCCCACCTGGCACCAGGTTTTTTCCAGAATAACAAGAAATTGGTTATATATGATGAATTCTAGACATTAGGTTTTGGCTGAATGGAGAACTAAATCGAGTGATGGTTTTCCTTCATGCCCTTATCTCCCTTTTTTATCCAGACATTTTCATTTTTTAAAAAATGTTTATTTTTGAGAGAGAGAGTGCAGATGTGTGTGTGAGCGGGGAAGGGGCAGAGAGGGAGAGAGAATCCCCAGCTGGCTCCTCACTGTCAGCATAGAGCCCGATGAAGGCTCAAGCCTGTGAACCATGAGATCGTGTCTTGAGCCAAAATCAAGAGTCAGACACTCAACCGACTGAGCCATCCAGATATTTTCAAATGCATGATCAAGTGGATCTTGTTGAGTGCATAAAATTCCCCTAACATTTATTTATTGATGCTTGCCGAATATTTTCTGAATGAAGATACAGCTTCTGTTTCTAAGAAGGCTGTAGTCCGGATACGTAACAGTTGGATAGATAAGACATTATGGGAAACCCAGAAACCCTTCCCAAATCAACTCCTTCAAGGGGAAAATGAGTTAATCCATTCAACAAGAAAATGTTAATTCATTCAGCCAAAACTTAAAGAGTGCCTACTATGTGCTAGGAACTGTTAGAGGTGCTGAAAAGCAGAGACAGTGGTGGTGAATGAGACAGACAAGATGCTTGCTCTCAAGGAGCAGTAGACAGGGCGGTCAGGGAAGGCCTTTCTGGGGAGGGAACATTGGAGCTGAGGCCTAAACAGTGATGAGGAGCTGGCTCTGTGAGGATCTGAGAGAAGAAAGTTTTTTTAGGTGGGAGCAATACCAGTGTAAAGGCTCACAGGCTGGGAGGAGCATGTCGAAGACAGAAAGGGAGCCATAGGCTGGAGGGGGTGGAAAGTGAAGAAGGCAGTGGTCAATGAGATGAAATCAGAGAGGTGGGCAGGGGCCAGGCTGTGTAGAGCCTTGAAGGCCACACGGGATTTTGGATTCTCTTCTAACCGTAGTGGAGAGCCACGTGAGGCGTTTGAAACAGAACAGTGTTGTTTGTGTTAAAAGCCTCCCAGCTGTTAAATGGGGAACTGATCGCAGGGGGAAGGGTGGAAATCAGGTGGGGGACTATTGCAGTCGTCCTTGATGGCTGGACAGCAGAGAGAGGGAGACGAGGGGGCAGAGGCCAGCTGAGGGGTTGATGTGGGAGCCCCGGGTTTTTGTCTTGAGCTGCTGGGTAGCTCAGGTGTCTGTTGAGGGGCCTATGGTGTGCCATAGTGGTCCTACTAGGCCACGTGCGGAGACCGGTGCTTTGTTCGTGGAGAGCTCTGCTCACATCAGACACGGCTCCTCTAGCCACTCACCTCCTTCTTGGCAGGGTTCACATCCTCAGGCAGCTCCTGATTTTGACTTTTCAACAGAACTTCTATAGGGTAATATTTTTGCTCCGAATTCAGGGAGAGGGTTGCATTCTTCATGTCCTAGGCGAGGTAAGAATGTAGACAGGATAAGAGACGGTTCGGGGTCTGTGCAGTCGAAGTTCTGTGTGTATAACATTGAGTATTGTGGCTTATACCACTGCACCCTTTGTGATTACCTTTTAGAACAGTGCTCTCTAAAGTTGGCCGTGTGTCAGAATCATCTGGAAATCCTAAAATATGCAGATTTGAGGGGCGCCTGGGTGGCTCAGTCGATTGGATGTCTGACTTCGGTTCAGGTCATGATCTCACGGTTCGTGGGTTCGAGCCCCACGTTGAGCTCTGTGCTGACAGCTAGCTCAGAGCCTGGAGCCTTTTTCGGATTCTGTGTCTCCGCCTCTCTCTGACCCTCCCCTGCTCACACTATCTCTCTCTCCCTCTCCCTCTCCCTCTCTCTCTCTCTCAGAAATAAATAAAAAAAATTAAAAAATAAAATAAAGTATTCAGATTTGAGGGTCTTCTTGGGAAGACTGATTCAGTAAGTCTAGGGGAAATCCTGTATAGACATTTTGGCATAAATGCTGTGCGTGTGTCTCACTTAACTACTGTGATCACATACCTTCCTTTGGCACTTGTGTTTCGGCTCATGCTTTTCCAGCCTATAAATGACTTCAAATTGAAGTCATTTCTTTTTTTTTTTTTCATGTTTATTTATTTTTGAGAGAGACATACAGTGCAAGTAGGGGAGGGACAGAGAGAGAAGGAGACACAGAATCCGAAGCAGGCTCTGTGCTCTGAGCTGTCAGCACAGAGCCTGATGCGGGGCTCGAACCCACGAACTGTGAGATCATGACCTGAGCCAAAGTCGGGCGCTTAACCAACTGAGCCACCCAGGTTCCCCTATGTTTGTTTTTTTTAAGCAGCAAATCTGTTTTAAATTCTGGAAGGCAGTAAAATGAGGAACTTGGCTTTGAGACCTATTTTTCTGTTGATTAAAACAATCCTAAATCTGGAGGTGCCTGCGTGGCTCAGTCGGTTAAGCATCTGACTCTTGATTTCCGTGCAGGTTGTGATCTCATGGGTTCATGGGTTTGAGCCCTGCTTTGGGCCCTGCGCTTACAGTGCAGAAACTGTTTGGGATTTTCTCTCTCCCTCTCTGTCCCTCTCCTGCTTGTACACTCATGTGCTCTCTCTCTCTCTCTCTCTCTCAAAATAAATAAATTTTAAAAACCCAACAATTTTAAATCACAGTGGACCACTAGAGTGATAGTAAGAAGGACAAGATAGGGTTTTGCCCATGGGGCATCTGTACCATTTACAGTTTCTCGTGGGCTCTGCTTGCTTCTCCAAGAGTAAACCCAACTCACCGCAGTGATTCTTGTAATAGCAGCAACATCTCCTAGCTCTTCTTTTAACTGTTCATATGATTTCCCTGCCTGAAACAAAGAGACAGAAAACAGGACGAGGTGCTGCTTATGGGGGACTATACCTCAGGCCTAGGCTGTACCCTTAAGGGGAGCAAACAAGCCAAGGAGTCAGGGAATCAGAAACCACTGCAGGGGGAAGCACAGATAAAAATCCCCACTTCTGGTCCATGCCAGGCTGGAAGGTACTTAACATGATCTGCGCTCTTTGCTGGCGTTCCCTACCTCCGGATGAGACTGAAGACAGAGCGGTCGACCAGGAGTCAGACAACCTGGCTTCTTCCTATGGGTTAATTGTGACTTTAGACAAAACCCCTCCCTTCTAAGCCTCCTCGTTGATAACATGGGAAACAATGTTTGCCCTGGTGGTCAGGGTGGTTGTGAACCTCAAAAAGGTGGTGTGTGTGGATAAAGTTTATAAACCATTTATTACTTCCACGCACTGCTTGTTCCTGAGACAAGCTGTGAATTCTCTAACAGGACTTAGTGCCGTGGTGAGTGGCAAAGAGAAGGAAAGTAAAAAGCAGGGAGTTGGGAGGGGGTGGGGGAAATGTGGTCCTGGATTTACTCAGCCCTTGAGTCGGTACCCTGCTTTCCCACTGAGCTCTTGGCACCGAGCTCCCTGGTGGTAGGGATGTTCCCCCCACCCCCCTATTCTCCCTGTTCTTACACTCCAAATATGAGAGTCCCAGGCCAAGAACCATCCTGTGAAGGTGGGAGGCTCAAACCCCTGTTTAATGATCAGGATCGGTGTGTCAGGGTCTCGGCCACTGGGGTGAGTGTGCAGGTACTCCTCGGCCGTAGTGAGGGCTCTCTCCTTCTCTGTGGCATTGGCCTCAGCCCCAATCCACAAGAATACCTGTTGTGGTAGGAGTGGAAAATATTCATGTGCTTTTATTAAGGACAAGGTACCAGACCACATGGCCTGCCCTGTCTTCCCCGCCTCAGCAAATCACAGCCTCAGAGAACTTCCCCAGCTTACTTTGTTCAGCAGAGAGAAAGGTGTTCCTGGAATTTTATTTTATTTTTTTATTTTATTTTTTCCTGGAATTTTAAGTATACATGTACCTCCTAGATCTACATGTCCAGTCCTGAGCTCTCATTAAACTTCAGCTTCCTGGACCCAACTTCTTGGACACCCCCTCATGGTGGCCTCCAAGCAGCATGGGATAGAACACCCCCGAATGCAGCCCTTCTTTCTTAGACTTGTGTTTGTGTCTCCATTCTTGGTGAATGGAATCCATCCAGTCACCTAGGGCACTGGGAGTCATCCCAGATACCCCTGTGTCCAGCATTTGTCAAATCTGTCACCATCCCACCACCCCCGTACAGCCTGTGGTGGCTCTTACTTGACTGTTACAACTGCTCTCCTGACGGGCTTCCCAGTGCACAGTGCAGTGTCCTGCTGTCCCCCTCCGCCCGCCCCCGATCCCTCCTCTCCTACTTTCCAGAGCAGTCTGTCAAAAGCATAGTGACCAAATCACTCACCTGCTTAAATTTCAGTAGCTTTCCCGGATAAAATTCAAACTGGGCATGGTAGGTAAGGCCCACACCTACTTCTTAGCTTCATCTCTGACTCCTTAACTGTTGTGGGATTGTTGGTAGTTCCCTGTATAGACGATTCCCTTCAGTTCCTTGCTTCTCCTTGTGCTGTTTCCTTTGCCCAGGAGGCTCGCTCTACCTCTCTACCTTGCCTACTTGTCCTTTGAGATTCAGTGTGGGAGCCATCTCTTCTAGAGAGTCTTCTCTGAGCCCCTAAACTGTGTTGCATGTGCCTAATTCGTGCTCCTATGGCACCTCCTATCTCCATCACGGCAAAATGATGTTTCTACATCCAGCTCCTCCATCGGTCTGTAAACTCAGAGCAGGGCCCCTGCACCTTGGTGACGCTACACCAACCACAGGGACTGGCATGAAGGAGGGGCTGAGTATGTTTGCTGAGCTGAAGAAAACAGGATATTGGGGAGGGCTTGCCTTGAAGATCCCCTTTACACCCCTATATTCCCTAAAAGGCCCATATCTCTCTGAGTGTGGATCCTGTTGCTGTTGATCTTGAGAGAAGCGCATGATGATAATATGGCCTGATTTTCTCAAGCAAGGTGGGAAAATCCCCAACGCGGGAGTTCTAAACAGCCTTCTGGTTTCTTTATCCCTGGCAAAAAGTGGGCTCTTCCTTTGTTTACCACTGGCGAATGTTTGGCTGACTTGGGGCCGGGCCAGGGCTACCCTGGGTTTATTGTTGGCAGGGGAGACACTATCCAAAAAATAGCCTAAACTGGGGGCATCTCTGCCTCTTGTTCCAAGTTCTCTGGCTATGTCTTACCTGGTCCCAGGTGTCCAGGAGCATCACATCACCTGGGTTCAGGTCATCCTGGGTGAAGTCTGTGACCTCAGTGACAACAAACCGCCCTGTCTTATTGGAACATTCAAAGAGACGGGGCTGCACGTCTAGGATTTCCTGCTGGAGTCTGCAATACAGTCCGTTTGGAGGAACTGAGCGACTTCAAAATCAGACTTTTACAACGGAAAGGCATCCTAGACTTCATGCAGTTCCCAAGCCTGGGCAGCAGGGGGAGCCCAGAGGAGAGGGCGCTGTGTTCCCCTACCTTTTGTCATTGGCATAGGCGGTCTTCCCTCCAAGCAGGTCCCAGAACTCAGCCGGCTCCTGGCCCTCGGCCACAGTGTCCTCTGTGCCCTCGCAGAGAAGGCTGGCCAGCTCCTTGGCCATTGCCCGCTCATCCCCACTAGACCCCTGTGTGGGGGGAGGAGAGGATGGGGATTGGTCACACATAGACACGTTGATGTGGGGGGCAAAGCCAAGCTGAGAGTGTCCTGGGCTCAGCTACCAAAGCCACAGTGCTTTAGAATGGGGAGAGAGGTTTGTTCTAGTGCTGGGAGAGGAGGAGCGGTGGGGGACGGGGATGGCAGGAAGCGCAGAGAGGAAAGCAGTGTGGTGGCAGAGGGCAGGACCAGACCCTGAAACCCACAGCAGGTGTCGGCAAGAGTCCCCTTGGTTTTGGCTTTGCTTGGAATTTCAGCACCTACTTTGGATTCTTTTTTAAGAGAATAAAATTAAATTTGAAAAATTACATTCAAGAAAATTCACTCTTTTTGGTGTACACTTCTAGGAGTCTTGACAAACACACAGGATCATGTCACCACCATCAAAACGGAAGGTCTAGAACATGTGCCTCAGCCCTGCCAAAAATTCCCTCGAGCTACCCCTTTTGTGGTCAGTCACTGCCCACGATCTTAACCTCTGGTAACCTTTGGTCTGTTCTCCCTCACTACACTTTTGCGTTTTCCAGAACGTTAAGCATGGAATCCCGCATTGTAGAGCCTTTGAGGCTGGCTTCCTTCACTTAATACAGTGCATTTGAGATTCACCTTCGTTGTGAGCATCGCCAGCTTTTTTCGTTGTATTGCCGAGAAGTATTCTAATGTATGAATATACTGCTGTTTTCATTTTCTAGGTGAGTTGCTTCCAATTTTGGGTGCTAGCGAATAAAGGTGGTGTATGTATATTTGTGTGAAGGTAGTTTTATTATCTCACATGGGTATATACCCAGGCATGGGACTGCCGGATCATATGCGTGTGTTTTATTTTATCTTATTTTTTTTTTTTAAATGTTTTTTATTTATTTCTAGGAGAGAGAGAGAGAGAGAAAGACAGCGTGAGTAGGGGAGGGTCAGAGAGAGAGGGAGTCACAGACTGAAACAGTCTCCAGGCTCTGAGCTGGCAGTCAGAACAGAGCCCGACACGGGGCTCGAACCCACGAACAGCGAGATCGTGACCTAAGCGAAAGTCGGTCGCTTAATCGACTAAGCCACCCAGGCGCCCCATATGCGTGTGTTTTATAGGAAACTGTCAAATTGTGTCTCAAAGGCTATATTTGCATTGCCATCAGCAAAGCCCACGAGTTCCCATTGCTCTGCATCCTTATCTGCACTTGGTATTGTCTCCTTTTTTTTTTTTTTTTTTTTAAGCCCTTCTCCTAGGTGTATAGTGGCATCCCTGGGATTGTCACTTGCACTTCCCTGGTGACTGTGGTATTGAGCATCTTCTCCCGTTCAGTACTTTTTTGTAAAACAATTTTAGTGCTTTTGAATGTAGAAGCAATCTGAAAGGACAGAATCAAGGTTCTAGTGCCTCTGTTAATGTTAATGCCTGTCCTCTTACAACCCACCAGACTGGTGTGGAAAGATCGACTTATCCAGCCTCCACCTGTGTAGAAGTTTATGGCGTGTCTCCTGGATGTGAGCAATGCTGTCAGTGAGCTTGTAACTGTGGGAAACACTGGCAGTCCCTTTGAAGATCCTTTAGGGAAAGGCTCCTCTTCCTGAGGACTGCTCCGGCCTACTGTTTAGTCCCTCTGGCCTTGCCAACAGGAAGGAGGGCCCAGGGCTGGGCTCCAAGGGGCTGGTGTGTCCGGCGGGCCCAGATGTCTTACCTTGCCATACCACAGGTAGTGTTCTGCTTGGGCCCGCAGCAGAAAGACATCATTGGAGTTCAGGGAGGAGGCGAAAGCTGGAACCTCTACTGCTTTGGTGTTGGATTTGTCGTGGCCTTGAATCTGGAAGAGTCTTACTGGAGGGTCGGGCCCAGCGTTTCCCTTTCTGGAAGTCCCACCCTAGAGAGGAGAAGAGCAGAATCTGGTTCTCAGGAGCACCACATGAGCAGAGCTCTGAGCTCACCGCTGTAGAGACCGTGGGTGAATTTAATACTGCTTTTGCCCGTGGGGAGCTGCCATGCAAACGGAAAGAGGCCAGGCACACTGCAGTCATGGAGCCAATAATATTAGCACCCACTCTGAGACTTTTATTATATGTTAGGCTCTGTGGCTGGCGCCTTACCTACATTGTTTCACAGAACCTCATAATAACTGTGTGAAGTAGGTATTAGTGTCCTGTAGTACAGGTGGGAAAACAGGCTTAGCAGTCTGGTTAATAAATGACAAGGCCAGGACTTGACCACAGGGTTGTGTGATATCAAGCATATAGCATTATACATTCCTGGTATTGCTTCTGCCGGAGCTTCAGGGAAGAAGTGGGACTTGAGTTTGAAAGGGCACGTCCAGTGGGGGAGGGAGGGTTGGATGTGGCGGTCTAAAGGATGTGGACATGAGGTCTAATGAGGAGACTCACCTCACTGAAGTGAAATGTGTAGGTTAGGGAGCTGAGGGTAATGCACCTCCAGAGGTAATATGGGTCAGATTATGAAAGACCTTGAACATTATTAATAGGGCAGTGGTTTGGACTTGAAGCCCTAGGCAGTCAGGACTCACTTGAATGGCTTGGAGAGATTAACCCCCTTCTTCTTTTTTAAAAATGTTTATGGGGCGCCTGGGTGGCTTAGTCGGTTAAGCATCTGACTTTCGCTTAGGTCATGATCTTGCGGTTTGTGGGTTCGAGCCCCGCGTCGGGCTCTGTGCTGACTACCAGCTCAGAGCCTGGAGCCTGTTTCAGAGTCTGTGACTCCCTCTCTCTCTCTGACCCTCCCCTGCTCATGCTGTCTCTTTCTCTCTCCTAGAAATAAATAAAACATTAAAAAAGTTAAAAAAAAATTTTATTTTTGAGGGAGAGAGAAAACACAAGCGGGGGAGGGACAGAGAGAGAGAGGGAGAGAGAGAATCCCAAGTAGGCTCCATGCATTGAAAGTGCAGAGCCCGATGTGGGGCTCAAACTCAAGAACTGTGAAATCATGACCTGAGCTGAAATCAAGAGTCAGACACTTAACGGACCGAGTCCCCCAGGCGGTCTAAGATTAACCCTCTTCTTGTGGGTTAATCCCTTGTCTGTGTCTACCCCAACCCTGGTCTCCATCCCTCCTCTCCTATACGGTAGCCTCCTGCTGACTTGTTAGTTCGGAGCATTCCTGCTCATGGTGTAATTTTACCTGAGGGTTCTCACCTCAAAGATAACTAGCTTCCCTTTGAAGATGGCCATGAAGTGGCGTGGCTCCTTCCCCATGGTGACTCGAACCTGCACAGGGGCCCCATCAAACTCCTGATCCACCTCCACGGCCTGGTACGCCGAGGCTGCCAGCTCATCCTTTGAGGCGTGGCGGCCCTGCAGTGGTTAGAGGGGGAGGAATGGGTCCCCACCATGCCTTGCCACCACACAGGGGCCAGAGGAAGTATCAGGACCCAAAGCCAAGAGCCTGCTTCAGGCCTACCTGCCAGATGTACAAGATGTAATGTGGCTTCCCGTTCACCTCATATGTGTAGAGAACCAGATAGCAGTCTCCCCCGTAAAAGAAGCCATGCCACTGACGCTCCACAGGGACCAGCTCCAGGTTTTCAATTCTCCAGACCTGGGCACAGAAGGAGACATAGTTGCCCAGGGACGGGGCTCCTATCTGAAGAGACAGCTGCCTGAAGGGAATTGGGCCATGCTCAGCAGAGAATGCAACAGGTAAGGCACTACCATCCACTGAAAGCACGCCTTCCCTCCCTGGTTCTTCTTTCCTCGGCGCGAGGACTTATCACACTTGCAGGATCTGAATCCCAAGAAGAACTGGATCGTTCCTGCCCAGGTACACCCCCATAATGGCTCGGGGATGCTTTGAATTTATCTGTCAGGTGAGTTACTGATAGCACACTGGGGTTTCAGCCTCTCGCATCCCTGAGGAGTTGTGGGAAAGCTTTGCAGACCCAGACACCTCTTAGAGACCCCTCCTGAGGCGCCAGAGCCAGAGCAAAGCAGACCCAGGACCACCCGCTCCCTCCTCTCCAGCGGAACAGCTGGGAGGGCCAGCGCCGCCTGGCCTGAGGTGCGAATCACTGACTTACCTCAACTTTTCCATTGCCGTCATCAACCATTCTTTCCTGGGCAGCTACCTCCGGCTTGGTGTGCAGCAGGGTCACATCAAATTTATCCTGGAAAACTTTAGCTGCAGAGGAGGGGTTGGGAGAAGCCAAGTGAGTGAAAAGCACCCACGGCCGCCTTTCTAGAGAGTCCCAGCCATGAGAAGGCGACCTGAGGAGCAGTCTCACCGATTCTACCAATGCCAAATGTTTTCCCCAGGCCGGTGGTCTGGTCCTTCACTGACCACTTCTGGAACAGCTGCTTAAACATGGCCGACTCAGCCCCGTCATTGATGGTCTCCACGTTGGTGCTGCCAGGGTAGCCCTTCATCTGGATGAAGTTCTGCAGACACCCCCACCCCCCGTCCCCGAAAGGCAGGTCAATCAGGGAATACTCCGGCATCTTTGCTTGGCTGGTGCCTCACCCCTTTGAAGCCAGCTGATAGGATTGCTCCCTTCTGGGAGTCAGAGTCAAATCCTAACTCCCTTATGTGTAGGGGCCAAGTTACCTGCCTCAAGGAAAGGACTGAGGGAACAGTCCAAGTATCTCTTGATTGGCCTGTCATGATGATGACTAATTTTTTTTTTTTCAAGATCCTCTATACTATGTTTTCACGGCACTCACGTAGTCTACTGATTTTGTGTCATATTCATTTGCTCACTTACTGCTTTGTGAGTGCATCCTGCTGGGTTCATGTGCATGGGTCTGCACAGTATCATAAGCTTCTTGAGGACAGGGCTGTCAACCGTGGTAGCACATTCCCTTCGAGAATAGCAGCCGCATTTTCTGAGCCGGTGTAGGGGCCAAGTACTGTTCTAAGTGCTTAATCATCAGAACACCAGGAGATGTGTATTAAACCTGGACTTGAATCCCAGCTTGTCTGTCAGACTGAAGTCCACGTATGTGACCGTGATGTTCTATGCTCACGTTCCTAGTATGGCTACACATCTGAAGTAAAACTACCAGAATTTTTTGGACAATACCATACACCTGTAGCTCCTACCAGGGCTTTAGACATGGCCGTCTGTTTCTCAATCTTTGTGGCTCCTCTTCCTTTCCACACATAGATCTTGGTTCCACTTTGGTCTAAGATGTAGCAGTCCTGAAGCAGTCGGGGACAAGAGTGGTTACTGCTGCTGAGGACCATAGGGAAGATCTCTGAAGCCGGGTCTGGCCACAGGAGCCATGCCCACCCGAGCTCTACTTACATCATGGTTCAGTAAATCCTGGACCAGTGGCCTTGTTGCTACCTCCGTGACCTCCAGCTGCCCAGCTGAGTCTGAGACCCTGGAAAAGGGGAGAAATTAGCTGTGTCTTCCCTTCTACAAAGCGTCTGATAGCCAATTTGATATTTTTGCTGGCTTTGTTTTAGGATGGAGTTTCTGGGTATAAATTCTGACTTCTTCCAACAGGCGTGGCTAGAATGCAGGTAAGAGTGTAATGGACTCTGTTGTCTAGAAGACTTCTGTGCATCCCTCTCCCCAAGATTATCTGCTCCACATCCCCGGGCATGTATGGACCCAAGTAAAGGAAGAGTCTCCTCAAGAGACCAGGAGGGGTGGCTGACAGGAAGAGACAGTAGCTACTTCCCTGAATGGGGAACACTGAGCTCCATCTAGAAGCTGCATATGAAAAGGTTAAAAGAAAGCCAGATGCCCGTACCCAAAATGAGGAGCCAAGCACGGGTGCTTGGTTTTCTGGGAGATATCTTCCCCTTACCCCGGCTTCCAACCAGCGTCTAGGCTTAGTTACTCACTGATACAATATGATGTTTGATTTCTGCTGCTGATCTATGATCTCATCGGGGACTGCAGGCTTGATAATGGGGCGTTGGCCGAGGGTGTCCTGAAGGACCTTCATCAGCTCCGGACTTGCTGCCTCCTTGTCTCCCTCGATCACACCTATTTCAGCACGGCCCCCTCGCTCCCTGTCCCGAATATCCTTTGCCAGAAGCATAGCCTATCAAAAAAGCCCAAGGAAGCAGTCAGCCCTTCCAGGTCCCCCTCTGCACCTGCTGGCTTTGGGAGGAGCAACCCAGGTCCCAGACACAGGGGTTATTCTGATGCTTGGGACCCTGGGGTGAGCCACAGACTCACGCATTTGGCCTGTCTCTGAAACAGATTCTACTCAAAGGCAGGGGTCTGCCTTACATCTCAAGGGAAGAGCGAGTGGAAGAAGGAAGAAGGAAAAGGCAACAACAACAACAACAAAAAGGAGGGAGGCGCCTGGGTGGCTCAGTCGGTTAAGCGTCTGACTTTGGCTTAGGTCATGATCTCACGGTTCATGGGTTCAAGCCCTGTGTCAGGCTCTGTGCTGACAGCTAGCTCAGAGCCTGGAGCCTGCTTTGGATTCTGTGTGTGTTTCTCTCTCTGATCGTGCCCTGCTCACACTCTCTCTCTCAAAAATAAATAAAACATTAAAAAAATTTAAAAAACAGAAAGAAGAAAAAGACAACTGAGAGAGTGCAAGCCCCAGAAACCATACCTTCAGGCGCTCTCCACTGTTGCTCTCTGGGCCATTCCATTGGATGATGACCTTACCAAGGTCCAGCAAGAAGACATCGCCTTGGTTAAAACTGTCCCAGCTCATTTCCACCTGCAGGTGAGAAGCAGACATCGTCCAGGAGGCATTCTTAGGTGCCAGGTGGAGCAGATAGCCAATGGGTAGGACTTACCTCGGTGGCCCTGATGTTTCTTTTCCCCTTCACGTGTAGCAGTCGCTTCACGTCGTAGGTGTTGGTCTCCACATGCTTCATCCCAGAGGCCACACCCCCCTTCTTGTAGCTGAGGGAACATCCAAATAACACCTGGTTACTTACTGAGCACCTACCGTGTGCTGGGTTTGGGGGGACCATTGTAAATTCCACAGTTTTGACCTTTGCCCATAGAGGCGATGACAGGATGTGGGTGATGGTCACAGCTGCCACAGAAGTAGACTAAGTGAGGGGGCACCAGGGTGGCTCAGTTGGTTAAGAAGTAGACTGAGTGATAGATTTTTTGGTGGTCAGGCAGTCTTCTCTGAAGGAACGGCATTCAAGCTAATGTATTAAGAGGGATAGGACCCCACAAAACAGAGGGCTGGGGTTCTAGAGGGCCCATCAGTGGTGAAGACTGTAGCCTGAGCTCGTTTTGTTCTAGCAACTGTCTAAAGATCAGTGTGTGACAAAGAAAGGGGTGCAAGTTGGGCAGTAGCAGAAGCCTCAATGACACTATGGCCTTAAGAAAAACCCTCTCCAGGCATCAGTCCTCCTGTCCCAGGTGTTTATACCAACCTGGCCTCCATCCCAGGCGTCCTGCACCTGAAGGGCATGAAGAAAGCCACCGTGGGGCAGAAGGTTTGTCTTTGGGCTCCCTGGTGCCACCTTGTGGTGCTTTGTGCCCAGCTGACCCTTAGTCAGTGGGGACTGCCAGCCTGCCAGAGGCGAGCCTTGGACCAGCCTCAGGTTTCTCCCGCTTGTTTGAATTCCTCTTTTTGTTTTTAATCTCAAGTGAAAAGTTTTGAGTTAATTAAACTCCTCTGTTCATGGGACATTATTATCACTGTCCTTTACAAGACCCCTCTCTCGTTTTCAGTATTAATGCATTCCCTTTCATCTGCATCTGCTCACCCATTCCTCTCCCTACCACAGTCATCCCTTCTAACAGTTCAACTATCTTCTGTTTTTCATTCTGGTAAGCGTGTCCTGGTGTATGGTGGGCGTATATTTTTTAAAAACGGAAACTGGCATTGTTATGTATTTCAAGTCTCTGTCTTGGTTCACTGAGCACCGTGGCTTTAAGACCCGCCCACACGTTAGGGGTGTGTCTGATCCATTGTCTCCCGCCGCCACACGGTGCTCCTTGGCATCATGGAGTATTTCTCCACTCCTGTCTCCCAGTGGTGGGCACTCTATACTGCCTACAGCTTCACCCCACCCTAATGACACTACTGTGGACATTCTGGTTCGTGAGCTCTTGTGGACCCGGGTACATGAGAAGTCTTCTGAGTCAGGCACCCAGAAGTGGGATATGCCTCGGTGGCAGCAGACTGCTCTCCAGAACGCTATGCCGGTCCTCCCACCGGTGCGGCACGAGGCCGATTTCTCCACGGCCTTGCCAGCGCTTGCCACCAGCCGGCACTCTCATCTGGCCTGCTCTGACAGCTGAAGTGATAGCTTTGTTTTGATTTGCATTTCTGGGACTCTTCATGTACTTATTGGCCCTTTTGGTTTCCTGTTGGGTAAACTGACACTTATGTCCTTGCTCCAGCATAACTACTCACACGATGCCCTGCTTGAAGTAGCCTTGGAAGGTGTCAGACTCATGGTACTGGACCTCCCGGTGTTGCACGGGGCCACCCCCCAGGTAGTCATCCAGCTGCGTAGTGTAGATGGCTGCGCAGCTCTGCTCGTCCTGGGAGGAGTCCTTCCCGATCCAGAAGTGGATGTTCTGGGAGAGGAGACTGCCCACTCTCCGTGTCTGGAATGTCCAGAGAGATGGGGTCAGGGGCCAGCTCACCCCTCCGCCCCCGCTCTGCTGCTGGCCTCTCCGGTGTGGGAAGGACATAGCATATGGTGGCTTGTGTGCCGCCCTAGGCGGGCTCGGGGCCCCTCTCCCTGCCTGCAGTGGCCTCTGTGCAGACCTGCTATGTGGCTCAAGCTCTGGCAGCCCACGTCCCTCCCACGTTGGGGGCAAGTTGACAGCTTCCTGTTCTCAAACTACATGGAGACCAGTGAGGAGCCTTTGCAAGGCAGGGTGCAGACTTACCCCGCTCCCCCCTGCACCTGCACAGCTGGCCTAGCGCTGCTCTGTCCATATGCGTGGCTCTGTTAGCATCATTCTTGTGGGATACTGTTTCCTCAACTAGAACGGGCACTTTGAGGCATGGCCTTATATTCACCCGGCCTTCCTCCACACCACTTTAATGTGGGGTCTGAGCCCCGGGAGGGAGAAGTGCTGCTTGTGGGCTACCCGCTGAGGTTCCGACTGAGGGCCCCATCCCCTAAGAGCGTCCTTTGATAGTCACACTGGAGGCCTGTTCTGTGCAGTACCGAGGAGGGACCAAGACCGATGCCAGGGACCTGATTAGCGCCAGCAGCAGATCTCGGTGGGACCCAGGAACCGGCGCTCGGCGGAGAAGCGCATGGGAATAGGCAAACGGTGCTCACCGAGAGGATGACGTAGCAGTCCCCCTCATAGAAGGTGCCATGGGCGCTCAGGGGCACTAGCGCCAGCTCCAGTTTCTGGAAGGACAAGGGCTGTGTGTAGTCTGCAGTCCACCCCGCCCATCCGGCCTCCCTCTCCTCTCCATCATTTGGCACAGGTGGCAGGAGAGAGGTAGGGGAGATGTCCCCATGGATCCTATGGGGCGTGGCGGCCAGCCACAGGATTAGCGCTCCCCCGCCCCCGCCGATTCTGCCCAGCCCCACCTGCGTGGCCCCAGCTCTGAATCTGGGTCCCCACCTTCACCCCATCCTCCTCCCCATCGCCTGCTTGGTCTCATCTCACTGTACTGTGAGGGGCCTTGTGAGCCACCTCCAGCCCTTTGCAGGCAAGAGCTGGATATAAGCTGGCAAGGGAAGTCCTACCTCGGAGCAGCCGCACCAGTGCCCCTAACACTGTTCTCCAGCCCTGACCACCCAGTGCTGGCCACGGCCTGCAAACAACGTGGGGATACCATGGGGCGGGGGCAAGTGAGGGCCCGCAGCGCAAGGAGCTCCGTGCCCAGAGTTCGGTACTGGAGTCTGGGGTGGGGGCCGATTTGCCCCCTACACATGTGGCTTGTCCCAGGAGAGCCACGCACCTGGCTTCACACGTGCATTTCCGTCACTCTCTCCAAGTGACGCAAACCTGCCGTCATACTTGTGCGTGTTCTATACAGAATGTGCGCGTTGAATATAAACATGCTAACTAGACCGTAATTTTGGTAACTTTTAGTACCTAATTTGAAACAAACAGGGAGCCTTAAGCACTCTGGGTTTTCTGCAGCAGCCCCTCTCTGGGCTCAGAGCAGGGACATGGGGGCGCGGGGAGGGGGTCTTTACATGTGGCAGGTGGGGCTGCCTGGGTCAGGGCTGTTCCCAGCCACAGACTGTTGGAGCTTGAGCTCAGCTGGAAGGGCTCGAGCCCCAGGAGTAGAGAGGGGCCGAGGAGCAACCCTGCCCCCTAGCTCCCCTCCCACTTGGCAGGAGCCAGAGTGCCCGGTGGAAGGTGGAAGACAGGTTCTGTTTTTCCAGACGGAAGCAGCCAGGAGTCCCGGGTGGGCCGGGTGGGCCCAGGCCACACCCATCTCTCCAGGGCATTTACGGGAAGTGCAGACTCACTGAGCAGATGGCAGGATAAAGGGCGAGCTTATTTTTGCTTGGAGCCCTGCTCTCCAGGGCTGAAAGCATTTCCTTCACCTGCTACCACCTGCTTTGAGCACCCAGGAGGGGTCAAGGATAGGAAAACCGTGCGCTCCGATGCCGCCCCCTGCTGTTGCCAAAGGCAGGAGACTCGGGGTGCCAGAGGGCAGCCCGCGTATGGGGAGGAAGGTGTGCCCCCAGCTCACCTCTATCCTCCAGGTGATGATCCCTGGCTCGTTGCCCACAGCCCTGAAGGCGCTGCTCAGAGACATGGTGCTCGTCTTCCCAAGGCTGCAAGGTCACAGAGTGAGCAGGGGAGATGGGGCCCCTCACACAGGCACCCGGCTTTTCCCCTAAGTCATTTCCTAGCCTCCCAGTCATCCTGCCACGTCCTCGTGGTGCGCCGTGCCGGCCTCACGGCGATGGGGGAGACTTGTCCAAGTTCACGCTGTAAGCCTGGCTGGCCTGGGGGTCCCCACCCAGGTCTGCCTCCCCTCTTGCCACTTCACTTGTCAAGAGCTGTGGTACGAGCCACAGTTATTTACTGGAGGGCTCATAAATACGTTAAGCCCGGTGTTGGTTCATGGTATGTCATTTAATTCCTATACATGGAGTATATTTTCTTCATCTTATATTGTGGGCAGTTGGTGTTTGGAGCGGTTAAATAATTTGCCTGATGTCACATAGAGTGAAATCCATATCTGACCCTAAAACATATGCTTTATAGTCACCTTGATGTTGTGTAACCCTTCCTGAACTTACCTTCCTTTAGTGGCACATGGGGAGAAAAGCTTACGTCAGAATATTTCCAAGCTGGGCTGCCTTTTCTCCCTCATTCCTTCCAGCTCTTTCCTGAGCTCATGCTTGCCAGGTCCTCTGCGGGGTCATCTCTCTGACTTTCTCATGGGGCTTTTACTTTCCAGACTTTTCTAAGTAAACTATCCTAAAACTCGAACAGCCTGTCTTGCTTTTGTCCGATGACTAATATGTTCCCTGGGCCTCGCAGAAGAGGGAAAGTAAAATGGCAGAGGTGGGCGGGGGGTGGGGGCAGAGTTTGGGGAGCCAGCAGGGCAAAGCTGGGTGGCCGGGTCTTCCTGGGGGCAGATGCCCTCCTTCCCCCTCCCACACAGACCGGCAGGAGCCAGTGGTTCAGTCGCTGCCCACGAGGCAGGGTGGGGACAGGGAGGAAGTGGTGAAGTCAAGTCCGGGTGGATGGGGCACCATCTGTATTCAAGGCGTGTCTAGGGTTATCAAGCACCCACACACAGGCATGGTCACACAGGGGTTTTATATAAATAAAATGCCTGCCTGTTGTCTGGTTCTTGCTCTCAAGGTGCTTGCATTCCAGTTATATGTATAACCGATGAATGCTCTCAACAGGCAAAGGGAAAAAGATGTGCCCGATGGATTTACATTAAGTCAAAAAACAAACAAAAACAAAACAACCCACCCAGAAAGGGCCGGATGGAGTTCTGCTATTTGGAGGCATACTGTGCTTGGGAAGAGGGCCATGTCTGCCCATTCTATCCTTGAGCCTGGGTGGATGAAGCCAGGTTTGGACAGTTTGTGCCATTATGTAGTATGGACTTTGACCAAAGTGCAAAAAACACACAGCCTCAGACTCCCTTTGTGTACCACCATAGCCAGACTAAGGCAGAGCACAGACCCAAAGCAGTGACGTTGGAGGCTTTCACTGGATAACTCGTGCTGCCCCACCCACCCGGGGCTGCTCAGACTGCCAGGCAATGTTTGTTCAGGTTTTCTTCGGACCCTAGATTTCATGCATTAAAGGCAAATGCCATGACCCAACTAGGTGAAGGGGACAAGGGCCCGTGATTCATGCCTTGAAAACAGAGAAGTTTCAACCTGGTAGAACCAGCATTCATTAGGGCTGGGGGTCTGAGAGGCCAAAAGCAGTCCCATTTCCCAGCAGGGACTTAGCAACAGGGAAGGAGTTCGCTGGGCCAAGGTCCCCCACCTAAGGAGAGGGAGTGCTCAAAGAAGGGACTTCCTGCCCCACTAGGACACCCAGAAAAGTTGACGGGGGGGCTGTGACACTGAAGTCCCCCGAGGCTCAATCTCTCTCTCCCTCTTCACCAAGTCCTTATTTGTTAACTCAGCACTTTTGAGGCCCCTGCAGAAACCCTCGGGGTGGGGCGCGATTTTGAAGCCTAGGCTAAAAGCCAGCGGCCCTTAATTCACAGATACCCCTGTGAATGGAGCCCAAGCAGAGGAAGCTGGTTCTAACTTCTGCCTTGGCGCCCACACCATCTTTCCGAGAGAGAGCCAAAAGGGGTAGGCTCCACATTTCCCAGCTTTTGAAAACAGTGCTCTGTTTGGTGGTTTCTAACATGGGCCTTAACTTCTCAGCAGGAAGTTTGCAAAACTCATTACAAACTCCTGGTTGATTCCTTTAAAAGCCTCATCCAAGAAGACAAAGGAACAGAAATTTCGATCTCCTCTCCCTTTTGTGTCTTCCTTTTTCAGTAGGATTGCTCTACAGATGGACACTCACACCCCCAATAGACCTTACCTTGCCTTCTCTCCCACAGGTCTTCCCGGTGTTCTGGCGAGAAAGTAGCAGCAGTTCCGGAGAACCAACCCAAACCAAGAGGCGCCAGGTCCCGCTGCCTTAGCCTAGTAATGGCTGCACAGACACTCCCTTATATTTGCTTGTGTTTGCATCTTAACCTCATTTTCCCAGTCCTGGCCAATCACCGCCAACCTAGCCCTGGGCTTGACTTATTCAAACCAGAGGGGAAGCTTTATCTGTTCCTATTCAAAACAGCAGAAAGAGCAGACTTTTAAAGGCTTCTTTTCTCTTTTAACTCCAGCTCCACGCCCTGATCTAATTGATTTTTTTAAAAGTGCATCGCCCATCAATAATGCAGGAAAGAGGGTGGGAGGATCTGAAATTTGCTGTACTGTAGATACGGATGCATTATGCTGATGACAGGAGATGGGGGCCAGAGCTGCCCCTTGAGTGCCTGTGATGTCCAGGCTGGCAACTGCCTCCCAGAGAAGCTTCTGGGCATTTCTCAGAGGGAGGGAAGTCTGGGAGAGGGGCGAGGAGTGTGTTATATTAGGTCATCCTGTTTTGCTCCTTAAGGTCTCCCTTGGTGTCCATACAGCGGTCCTATCAATATTGGAGTGCCTAGTATGTGCCGAGAACCATGCTTGACTCCAAGATGATCCTGGTTTGGGAGAATCAGTAAGGGACAAGGGATAATCAGGGACATGTGACAGTCAGTAAGGGGCAAGACTCCCAGTCCCTCGGGGCTTCCAGTTCACCCTCAGAAATCAATAGGGCACCGAAGCGTATGATTATTACGCACCTGGATGGCAATGGAGTTGGTTCCAAACGGGGGCCAGGAAAGAACTACCGTAGCCAGACTGTGGTAACCTTGAGCAGAAGCCCAGTGCGGAGTCTGCAGCTGGCCTCCCAGCCGGAGGCAGCCGCTCGGCCAGCCTGGGCGCGCCGGCTTCGGCGTGACAGGAGGGGTTGCGAGGAAAGAAGGGCCTGCCTGCTAAGTGCCCACATGAACAACAGCAAGGTCAAGAAGCAGCTCCCATTCCTGGATGGGTTTTTTAAACCCAGTTTTATTAATTAATTGTAAGTAATACAAATATTCCAAAAATATAAACAGACACTTAATGGCGTCCTACATTTCAAGTTTTTGAATACAACAAATTTATCAAACCATGAATCTGTAAGCAAGGTAGTCAGAGTCCCATAGCCCAGTCACAGTGGGAAGCAGATGCCCAAAAGGCACCTTGAGGGGGAACGTGGCATGACGTGGAATGTGTCACACTTGGGGTACAAGCGAAGCTCATGGGGCCCAAGGAAGGTCTGCTCTGGGGATGAGCCCTACGCGGGGCATAGGACGGTAGGCCAGACCTCTGCCTTCCCTCCCCTGCTCGGATGCAAATATCTATCGGCGTTTGAAACAAGAAAAAGATAAAATGAACTCCATTTTACAGAAAGTGATTGAAGAACAACAGTGGTAACAAATGGAAGACCTGAAGGGGAAAATAGGCTTCCCTTTCACGGACACTTGGCCGGGCTGGGAATGGGATGGAGGACAGCCTTCTGTGGGGGCTGCCCTACTGAAGGAAGCCTCAGGAACAGGGCAGGGGGAGCAGATTTAAATGGGATCCGTTTCCCAGGGAATGACTGCCTTTATACACTTCCCATGCTTTTAGCACAAAGATGCTTCTGGGCCACTGTTTATCGAGGTGAGTTTATACACTTACAAAATGGTCAAAACCTTTGGGAGGCAGGAGGGAACTAAACAGAAGGTCCCGGGTTAACGGAAGGCAAATGTACTCAACCTTTCCACAGTAAGGGACCCATGGGCCTACAGAGCGGCCCCTCTACAATGTGCAGAGTGGCAACTCTTACCTTGACCGTTTCCAGACTGGTCCTGTGTCCAAAGCTCCCCCTATGAGAGGGACACGAACATCAGGCTTTTGATTTAGAAGCCCAATCAGAGAGACACACGGTGTCCCTGAAGAGGCACCTTAAAGAACTGAACCTGGCAGTTGGGCAGATTCCTGGCATGGCTTGGACTGGGGCTGATCAGGCACAGTGGCCTCCTGAAGGCAGCCTCAAGCAGGAAGGGCTGATGGGAAGCCCCGGAACACATCCCAGGCTGAACGGGCTCCCTCCTGACCTTGTCCTCCTCCAAAATGGAGTCCTGCCTGATTCCTCTAAGGAGCAAGTTTTGCAATCATCACCTGCCCCTAACCCACTGTGGAACTGGAAACCAGACAGCAAATGACTTCAGGCTGGCTCTGGTTCACGTGGATGGACCCTGTGCAGGTTTATTTGGCCGAGTCGCTTCTCTGCAGACGACAAGAGAAGGGGGATAGTGGGAAGATGGTATTTCTGTTGAGGAACCGCAGGTGGGCAGGACAGGGTTCCGACGGGAACAAAGCCTGTAGGGTAGGGGCCTTACACAGAAGCAGCAAAGACACCCCCCACCAGGCTATCCTGGGCTCTGGTCCTGAGTCCCACTCGGAGCATCTGGATCGGCCTGACAGGAAAGGGGGCGGCACAGGCTCCTCCTTCACCTGGAAAAACACAGACGCCCAAAGGAGGGCAGAAAGGGTCCTGGGAACTGGATCAGCTTAGAGCTGCTTATTGCTTAGTCAGAAAAGCTTGGCTGGGCCCGGATGGCAGATTTGGCCCAGAGCTAACACTTAGGCTGGGGCTTGGGGGAGAGAGACCTCACGGTATCAGGACAGAAGCCGAGCCAGGGCCTTAGAATCAGAAGCTCCCATCTCCCCTCAGGAGGTACCAGTGCTGGCTGGCAAGGGAGCCCTCTTTCCCTACCTGCAGGCCCCCAGGGGCACCGGGGAAGGGTACTGGCGGAAAGGACCACATGAGCTTTGGGGACTCTACTCCACTTCTGTGATACCAAGGGGGAAAGACCAGGCCTTACAACCCCGGAACAAGGAGTGGTGGTTGGTAGCACGACGCCAGAGAAAGATGCTAGTCAGCCCAGAGCCACTCAGAACACCAAGCTGCTGCTCTACTGCCCGCTCTGCTCAAAACTGGTCAATCCCGCAGGCTGGACCCTGTGTGGACACTGAAAAGGGGGCAGGGAGGAGTCCTGAGTGGGGGGTGTCCTCACGCCTGAAGCAACTCACAAACGCTCCATGACACCTGCCTGCAGGGAAAACAGGGCTGGGGAGGGGAGAGGAACTCCCTCCTGCCCTAGAAGGAGGGAGAAGGGAGGGGAGGCCATGATTAAGGCAGTGACGCTGAGGTGGGGCTCCCTTTTGGGGGGGAGCCCCTTGTGCTCCCAATGCCAGCAGCACTTCCCCTTCTGTTTTCCCTTCTCAGGAAACTTCCATTCTGTGGCTTTTTTTTTTTTAAAGCATTCACTATTGAGCAGCTCTGAAAGCGAGGGACGCAAA
This sequence comes from Hyaena hyaena, assembly GCF_003009895.1. Lineage (NCBI taxonomy): Eukaryota > Metazoa > Chordata > Mammalia > Carnivora > Hyaenidae > Hyaena > Hyaena hyaena. The sequence continues at coordinate 428,585 of NW_024081192.1, forward strand.
GCACAGGTGCATAAAGGGCTCACTCACACCTGTTACCAGAGGCAAGAGGCATGTACATCATGTTGGCACTGAAACGCTGAGAACGTCCATTCCCCTCAGCCCAGGAAAAGTGGAGGTGCCTCTGAGGCCCTGGAAAAAAAGCAACAGCCAGGAGAGAGGAAGACAGGAGCCAATGGAGAGAGGCCAGGGGCAGGCCCAGGGGGGAAAGACACGTGCAGGAAAGAACCCTGCCCAAGAAGTAGGAGGGGCTGGGCCAGGAGCGCCCTTCCCGGACTTTGGAACAATTGCCCTCACACCAGGACCAGCAGAGAATCCCTGAAGCGCAGACTTAAGGACATAGTCCCACACTCAGCTGACCTACAAGCCAAGGGGACACACACATATGCATGTTTCGGGAATTTTCCTCCGCCCAGTACCCCCCGAGCCTCCCATGCACATCACAGGCCCAGGACTACAGCTTTGTCAGAAACAAAACAGGCCCAACATTCCATGGTTAGAAAGAGAATTTTAAAGGAGTTGAAAGAACGGAAATCAGTGATCTGTCCCCTTCCAGGGCGGGGAGAAGACCTCCTTCCCCACAGGTTCAAGACTATGGCTAGGTGGTGAGGAAGGCAGGCCTGGAGCCCAAGCCGCGGGGAGACCCAGAAAGGGCCCGTGCCAGGCACTTAGCTGGAGGAGGCAAGAGCAGCCCTTGGACCACAAGATGTGATGGCCACTGGGGCTACTGGTTCTGGAAACAAGCTTTCCCCTTTCCAGAAACGTGGTCTTTCTGTGAGCAGAGAGCTGGCTGGAGAAAGGTTTCAGAAAGGTGTGTACCTAGGACCCTGAGGGTGGCCCTGGCCTCTCCCTTTCTCCTTGGCACGAGCCATACAACACTGAGGAAAGGCGCTGGGTTTGGCAGCAAAACCTTCAACAGTCTTCATCCCTGTCAAGCTCGGTGGCTCTCAGGGTGACCGGAGAGGAGACAGACTAACTTGAGGAGTCTTCATCTTTCAGTTTCTCCCTCAACCTGAAGCACTTACATCCTGGGGCCACGGTTCAAGGGGAGACACACAGACAAACACACAGAGACATTGATAAACACACACACACACACACACACACTCACATTTGGGAACCCAACTCAGGGAGCAGGCGGCTCTAGGCGCTGTCGGTCCGGGACGTGCCTGCTTGGCATCTATCCTGTCCTAAAGCCCTTTCCAACCACTTCTACTCCCAGGCCCAGCTGGGTGAGATGCTCCGGCTTCCGCTCTGGCAGGCTGATCATAAAGGCACAGTGTAGGCAAGTCCCCTACTGGGATGGCCATTGCTCGGAAGCAGGGAAGGCTAAGGGGCCCGCAGCTGCCCGAGGCTGGTGTAGACATCCTCTGCTCCGCTCAACTCCTCAAAGATTGGGATCAGGTTTAGCAGCTCAGTGTCTGCCATGTCATCAAACCAAGACTGCACGGGCACCTAGGGCAGGAAGAGGCAGAGTAAGTCTCCTGAGTGCCAGTCCCTCCCTCACCCCAAAGCCCCAGGAGGCCGGCTGGGTACACCCTGCTGCCACGCCCCTCTGGGGAAGCCTGGGCTTGTGCTGCCGGCCCCCCCCGGCCCCTCCCCCACTCCTGCAGCGTGGCTGTGTCTGGACCACTCACTGCGTTCTCTGGGTGGAAGATGTACGAAGCGGGCGAGTTGTCCAGAATGAGGGTTTTCCTCAGGTCCCTTCCCAGGCGGCTGAGGTCCTTGACGTAGCAGCCTTGGTGGAACACGCAGGACTCCCGGAACAGGCGGGCCCGGAACACCCCGCACCTGTCCAGCAGGTCCGTCACTGGGTCGGCGTACTAGGAGGTGAGAAGGTGCTTTCATTCGGATGCAGTCCTGGCCCCACCCCACCCCACCCGGGGCCTCCCCGGGCCCAGCGAGGAGCTGCCGGACCAGCCCTGTGGCTGCCACTGACGCTCCTGGCTCCAGACTTCCCTTCAGCCCTCAGGTACCTTGGCCAGGCTGGCAGTGAAGAGAACACATTCGAAGAGCTCCCCCATTCGCCTCAGGAACTCGTCCACGTAAGGCCTCTTGAGCACATATACCTGAGGAAAAGGGGAGAGGCTTGCTGGGGGCAGCCCTGTGAGGGAGCCCACTGCACATCCGTCACCGTCACCACGTCCACGGAGACCGGCAGGCAGGTTCGCACCGCTCCCCGTCCGGCCCTACGGCCTGAGCTCTGGGGCCACCTGGCTGGACACTTCCACCCCACGCACTAGGGCCTTGTACCGCCTCCTCACCAGGTTTCTGCAGGCTTGGCGGCCCAACCTTGACCCAGCTCAGGAAGAAACGCACGCGCCTCCGTCCCAGAAGCCATCTCCGTTTCAGGCGGCGAACCATCGGCTGCCTCCAGAAACAAGTAATCAAGAATAGGCCTCACGGACGGAACAGCCTATCCTGGATTACTTGAATCCAGCCACAGCCTGTGGGAGCTTCCTGTCCTTGGCTCTGGCTCTTGTGCGAGGTCGCACACGCTGCTGAAACCTCACGCCCTCACAGGGCTTCTCTGAAACGCGCCAGGGAGAAGGGACTTCTTTCCTGCGATGACTGCGCCGGACACCCTGCACGTCACACCCGGGCTTGCTCCAGCCGGCCACCCGAACTCACGCCCACCCTTCCTGATCGCGTGCATTTTGGCCTAAGAGGTTCACTGGCTACATGTCCCTCACCGCTCTGCATTCTGCTGCTTCCCTGCCTCCAGGATCCTTCCCTCTCCTCTAGCCTCGATGTTGCTAGAACCATTCCTTCGAAGCTCGTGTTATCCACGTCACTCCCTGCCCAACGAGCATGTGTCTGCCATGACTCTCCCTCCTTGGAGGAGGCCTGCAGCGGCCACTAACTCCCCACACCCCTGGTGGCTTTGCGGCAGGAGCCCTTTGCTCCAAGTAGCCACAAGAAGGCTCCCTGCATTTGCCATTTCTTCAACCTTAGACCAGTTCCTCCCTCTTCTTGGCTGTTTCTCAAACTTGGCATCCCCCTGCCACTCCTCACTGAAAACCTGCCTTCTGTAGGTAGCTGCCCGCCAATTTTAATCTCTGTTTTTCAGGATTCATGCTTCTCCTTGTGAATCAGGAGTTCACAGTGCACATCTACCCGTCTGAAAACATGGCTTCATCTTTTCTCCGTGGGTTTCGTATATCTCCACACGCTCCAGCGGACTGGGTGGAGGCTGACCAGTCCGAGGGCCAGGCTTGGTTCTGAGCTGGGGCTGGTGGTGCTGGGCCTGGTGCAGCACTTCAGTTGGGAGGGGGTGGTGTTAGGGAAAGAAGCTTCTAAGGGACAGAGGACAGTGGTGACTCCTTGGGGAAGCCTCAATCCCCTCCTTCCCTACAAGTAATTCTTCTATTTGCCAAGGCCACGTGGACAGGTATCCGGGTTGGCCGGGCATGGTTGCTGATGCTCCCTGACCCTCAGGCCAGCTGGCAAGCCTCTGGAGTACACACTTTTTCACTATCAACGCCACACAATCCCAGACTGAACAGGCTATGTAGGGCCAGAGCCTAAGCTTACTTGGATTGATGTGCTCTTCCGTAGCATTTACCGGGGTGGGGGAACCCAGTGGAGGGGCCCAAGAGGAGGGAAAGTGGAGAAGCCAGGGCTGGGGAGGATGAAATTCATCAGCCAGAAGGAGCGGGTGGGCAAGGCGATGACAGAAAACAGCTAGTACTGGCTTCCTTGCCTGAACCAGGCAGATACACCAACACTTCAGGATTAGAGGAAGTGTCATCATTTAACAGCCCTGGCTACAATGGCCAGGAGGTGGGATTCAGTAGATTACAGCTATTACTATTATTAAATAATATTTTAATTTCTTTTTTTTTTAATTTCTACTTTTTTTTTCAATTTTTTTTTAATGTTTTATTTATTTTTAGGAGAGAGAGAGAGAGAGAGAGAGAGACAGCGTGAGCAGGGGAGGATCAGAGAGAGAGGGAGTCACAGGCTGAAACAGGCTCCAGGCTCTGAGCTGGCAGTCAGCACAGAGCCCGACGCGGGGCTCGAACCCACGAACTGCGAGATCATGACCTAAGCGAAAGTCGGACGCTTAACCGACTAAGCCACCCAGGCGCCCCAATAATATTTTAATTTCAAACAGCTTGGTTGCAAAGCAAAAAAAGATGACAGCTAGATGGGAATAAAGACGCTGATTTTTTTTTTTTTTTTAAGATCACAAAGCCTTGAGTGTGAGGAGTTCCAACACGGAAAGGAGGCTGAAGATGCAGGAAAGGGACCGACTGATGGAGCACACCAGAGGGGCGGAGGAGCCGGAGGCCTCCAGGCTGGCTGTGGCCCGGCAGACAGCTCACCTGGTGAGTGGTCCCCTCAATCTCTACAGGCACTATGAAGTCGGCGTTGATGATTGGCTGGAAGACAGAAAAGTTAATGAGGTCAGCATGGTAGGAAGGAGACAAGAAGCCTTGGCCACACCCGGTCCCCTGGGAGGGGTGGGGAGAAACAGGTCTCAGAGACTCCAGGAAGCTCCTCCCACCACCCCATGTAGAGCACACAATATCCCCTCCAGGTATTCCTCACTACCTCCCCCCAACCCCCAATTCTACCCGAGCAGACAGAATGTCAGGACCTTCCTAAGTTAACAACCGTCCTGACAAAATGGTGGCGGGCAAGGTCCACGGGTTGGCTGATTCAAACCCTTATACAGGCCTGCCCTGTACAGAGTCGGTGGCTCTCTGGGCTGTGTGACTAGGGGCAGATAAAGCCTGCTGGCAGAGACTAGGGGGAGCAGGGATTCCTTATTCAACATTCCTCCGTGTGGCCCCCAAAATATGTGTGATAACAGTGTGGCCAAAATGGCAGAGCCCCCCTCCCCGCCTACCCCTCCCCCCCCATCAACTTTACGCTGCCTCCGAGAGAGCACCTTCAGTTAGACACGCAAGACAGCCTGAGATGGCTGTAGGGCGGACTCCAGATACGGAGTTACCTTAAAGGAGCTATGCACAAGGGTTTCATCCAAGTCGATGACCACGCAGATCCTTCCTTGATCTTCCTCTGTCACCTCTGGGAGCAGGCAGGTCCCCGGGATCTGAAACCAGAGCCAGACTGCTGAGGTCTGCCCAGGAAAGCCCAAGTGTTCTCTTCAGCAGAACTCTGGGAAGAACCAGGCTCCTCGAGGACACAGAAGACCCCCGACTTCAACCCAGAAGAGGTGCCATTTGAAGGCCAAGAAGCAGAGAAAGAGACAGAGTTGGTGCCTCGGCTCCAGCCTCCCACTGGACTATGAAGTGCTCTGGACGCTGAGATGCAGGCCAGGGCTGGTGTGGGATGGATGTCAGCTGTCCCCTCCCCCAAATCTAATGCCTTTGCAGAGTGAGTCCTCCGCAAATATCCGGCACAAATGGCTTCCCAGGGTGGGGCCAGCCAGGTGCTGAAGAATGAGGGGATCACCCTATGTGGTCACAGGGTCTGGGGTTTTTGGGCATGTACCCTGTCAGATTCACGTACCTGATAAAACTGGTACTGGAGACAGTGGAGCAGATCGGACTGTGGGAGGAAAGGAAGCAGTCAGTGTCGACCAGCCGATGCTGTCCTACCTAAAGCAAACTGCTTCTGCCTCAGGCCTGGCAGGTAAGTTTCTCCCCAGGTCCCCAGTCCCCTGGAAGGTCCTGATATAACGAAAGTGATTTTTCTTTCCTTTCCTTTCTATTTACTCTGAAAGAGACAATAAGCCTGTGCACAAAAGAGAATCTTAAGCAGACTTTGCACCCAGCACAGAGCCCTACCTGGGGCTCAATCTCACAACTGTGAGATCATGACCTGACTGAAATGAAGAGTCAGATGCCTAACCCACTGAGCCACCCAGGCACCTTTTTTTTTTTTTTTTTTTTTAAAGGAAGCTCTACGCCCAACGTGGGCCTTGAATTCATGTCCCTGAGGTCTCAGGAGTCGCATGCTCTACCACTAAGTCAGCCAGGCGCCCCTCAAGTGACTTTTCGTAAGAGCTGCACAGGAAAGGGGAAAGGCCAGAGCTGCCTTTCAACACTGGGTCTCATGAGGGATGGAGAAGGCAGCGTCTCAGGTGGATAAACTGAGGAACAGGGCACTCCAGTGGCTAATGCATGGAATCAGAGACAGAACCAAAATTGGAACTCCTCCCTGTGGTGGCTCAGCATCTTGCTGAGTCCTGGAACCCAGGCTTCTCTTTGAGAACAGGTGTCTTCTGTACTCTCTTCTGGGGGTGATACACCGTGCGGGGAGGGCCCTGAGCCCCTAGGATACATCAAGTCTGCCCACATGGTGGGACCCGAGATGTACGGGAGGTGGAATACAGAAGGCCCAGAAAGGCTTCCCTGGCCTTTTGCTGATAATAGAAATGTTGTTATGACTGTAAAAAGTGATACCTTGAAGAAAAATTAAAATCCTAGCATTTAGGAAAAATTCATGTCAGCATTTTAGTGTATTTCCTTCAAGTCTATTTTAGCAGTTCTTTCCCCCATAATCTGTAATTCCACATTCTGTTTTTTTGACTTAATGTGGCAACTCAATACTTTTCCGTATTATTGTGAACTTTGTAAAAATCAATTACTAAGTAACACTGTCATGTTGCACTTTATTTAAGTGCATTTCCGCCTACTGGATAAATGCACTGATGCACATCTTCAGCCTCGTTCTGAGAGAGGAACCAGATAGCTAGACCTTGGTGTTTCGGAAAGAAGTAACCAATGGCATTGGGGGCAGATGGGTTTTTAGTCAGGGCTATGCCCAGCCTTGAAATGCCAGACACACCTTCTGCTCATTGGCAGGCTCAAAGACACCCATACATTTCCCAATGCTTGTCCTCCCCAGGACAGGTGAGAGTGCTGGAGTGTGGTAGAATTTCAGTTCCTTCGTTCCCAGGAAGGGAAGTAACTTGGAAGACAGCTTTGCATAGTAATCCACAACAACAACAAACAGAGGTGTCACAGCCAGAGAGACGGTGCTCTCACTCTGACACAACTGTTTACTAACCACTAACTCTCCGGGGGCTACACAGACCCTCTGGAGCTCCGTTTCCAGGTGTGTGAGTGGGACCAGCCTGTGTCCCTCCTTGCCAGGCTGCTATTTGCACCACATGAGACAATATATGCAAAGTGCCCTGGACGGTTCCTGGAACATGGGAGGGTCTGGACCACAGGGGCCCTCAGAAACCACAGGGATAGCTGCATGGCCCACATTGCAAACGGGAGCCCGCAGAAAGAAGACGGGCCACTCTAGGAAGGCCAGGGGAGGGGCCTCTGAGCCACAGGTCTTTGAGACTTCAGGGAAGAATACCTTGCCCACATACTGTGGTGCGGGGGCCCCCACTGGCAGCCCCCTCCTTGCTGGCATCCCGCCACCCTGATCTAGCTACCTTAGCAATGGTGTTGGCTTCCTCCTTGTATGCGGAGAGCTCAGTGGAGGAGCTGGACTGGCCAACATGCTGGGGGCGAAAACAGCAGAAAAAGGCCTTGAAGATGTTCCGTCCACGAGGTTTCTTAGGAGAGGACTTGGAGACCAGGCCTAGAGCAGAGGGAATGATGAGGCATTAGCTACCAGATGACTCTGTCCCCAGGTGGCCCTGTGCCTGTATCCCCTCCTGTCTGTAAGCTCCCCACCAGGCACACACCACCTGCTGGGCAGATAACCCCATACGGTCACCACTGAAACACACATGTTCATTCCAACAGTCCTCTAGAGCAGAGGCCGCAGGAATCCCCACTCTCCGGTTTGGGAAATGAGCTGTGGAGAATTCGGTCTTACTCCCTGGTCGGGGAGGGGCACAGGTATTGCGTTCTGGTGTCCTGCACTCTGGAGGTGGCACACTGAAGGACCCTCAGAAGGAAGATTCACCGAGGCCAAAATCCATCTCGACCAACTCCAGCTCGAAGAATGAGCTGTTCTACACAAGGGAGAAACCTAGGCCCTGCAAGTCAGTGGAGCCCCAGGCCTGTTCCGGGTCAGTGTCCCTGGAAGCTGGGTCAGTGGCAGCAGGACGGAGGCCAGCTGCAGCCCCAGGGAAGAACTGCGCTCCTCCACTCCCCCGCCACTGGCCCTGCTGCCTCCCCTCCCAGGCGCACAGCCCCCCCCCCCCGGGAAACACACCTGGTGTCAGATTCTCGGCGGCTGCCAGCCTGGTTTTTAGACTGCAGCTGCTCAGTCTTGCCTTCGTAACTCAGGCTTTGGAAATACAAAGCCATCTTAATAGGACGCTCGGCAAGGCAGCCCCAGAAAAGCCAAGCTGACACAAAAGACTACGGGCATTACAGGATCAGCCGGAGATGGACTTCAGAGTGTCTTTCCAGTGCTGCCTGCTTTTCCAGGAGCTGTTCTGGCAACTGTTGAGGAAGTGTAGGAAGTGTAGGAAGACCTGGTGGGCACTGTGGCCAGGAGGTGGCGCCACATAACTGCTGCCAGAATGGTCCCCGGCCACAGGTCTCTGCCTGGGCGGGAGGGGCTGAGGATTAAAGCCAGCCCACTCCATCACAGAGCCAGGGCAAACTACAATACAGGAAACAAAATGAATCTGGAAACACCTGTCTCTGTGGGGGTTAAAAAGGCCAACAAATGTGGCACCAAGGACAACTTTCCTCCAGCTGTTCCCTTTGCGAAGCGAAGGGGGAAGCAATGAGGTGGGGCCCACCACGAAGCAAGGTAGGGCTTAGTCCTCCGAGCACGGAGGCCCTTGGAGAGAGGCGGTGGGACAGCCATTTAACAACCGCTATGGGCTGCCTGGACCCCCAGAGAGGAGGAGAGAAAAGCAAACTCTATTCTCCATGACCCAGGGGGAGGAAATGGCCGCTGACCAGCAGTCAGGTGGCCGCCAGCACCGCCCCAGGACAGCCCGCTCCACTCTGACTCACCAGCAGCAGAGGGCTTCCTGCAGGTGCAGGCTAGTGTGTCTGCTGTTCAGAGCTTGCTCTCCTTCCCTGGGTGAGGCCAGACCCTGACACTGGTATGACCATTTGACACCTTTAGTTAAAGTGATCGGGCCTCCCTAGCAATTTGCCTACACACCTGGATATTGCTCTTGAGCTCTAGGCCCCAGTGGAAAAACCAAGATTTCCAGGGACTGGGGATTTTGTGATAAAGGGAAGAAGTTGCACTGGGGCCCCTGTTATCAAGGAGACAAACCTCAGAGCAGAGCCCAGTGCTGAAGAGCAGGATGTGCGGCTCCCTGGACTTTTTCCTACTCTTAATAATCTAAGCAGAAATCAGAGCAAAAGGGCGGCTTCTCCACCTGCCTGCATGGCCCACATTCAATTCCGAGCCCAGGGACTCCAGCAGACGCTGACACAGAGCTCCAAGACCAGAGCTGAACCATCACTTTTCCTTTGGTTTATGGTTTCTTCACGCAGAACCACAATCAGAGGCTTAACCCGGGCACGGAGCCTTTCTTCAAAGGCCACACAGCCCGAGCCTTGCCTGAAGAGAGGCCGTCAAGAACGCACTCAGCATCTTAGTGACAGACGATGTGAAGGCTGAGTAATCCTAAGAGGCAGGGGGGTGAAAGGGGCAGCTGGCTGCGGCCACAGAGAGGACTGGCCGGTGCCCACTGCGGGAGGCCCAATAGGCAGAGACACTGGGGCCTTAGACACAGAGCTTGGTGGGGTGGGGGGCAGGGGCTCCTCAGCTTCATCTGGACTCAGCAGGGGCTGAAGGTCTTCTCAAAAACACAATGTGGCCAGGCAGCTTCTGGGCCTCAGGGACCACAAATGCCTTGACCTCGGGGGCAGGCGCTTGGAGCGGAACACAGAGCTGTGGCGCCTGGGGAGGGTATCCCAGGCCCACAGCAGCAAGGTCAATACCCCACAGGTCCCTCTGTTGGGGCCCTACTTCCCCCAGTCCTTCTCCAGGCTGTTGTGTCCTCCTTGTATTTTCCAGCGCTGCCTCTTTAGCAGCAAATCTATCAGGGCCTCTTTAGCCTCCCCTCAACATGTCTGCCTCCTGATGGGGCCTGCGATGGCCTTGGCCACGTATAGTCACCAGCCTCTGGTGCTCTGCATAGCAGATTCTCAGTCACTGTGACCGGCTGAGTGAATGACTGCGGGAAGTCCAGGGACTTGTGCGTCACTTCTACAGAGCCAGGCCCCATGGAAGCCTTCGCTGGTTTCCAACAACCTGGAAGACTTAGAAACAGAAAAGCACCCTTTATGTGAGGACAGGAAGATAGGCAATGGAGGAGCAGAGCACCCAAAGCAAGCCTGTCAGCCTTTCTGCGCCTTAGTCAGGTTTACTGTGTACTGATGAGGTGCCAGCCCTCTGTTAGGACACTTGACATCATCACTTCAATTAATCCTTACTACAAACCCATCTGTAAGCACCAATTCCCCATCTTACAGGAGCAAGACTGGAGCAAGTACTCGTGGTTACACAGGGAGTATGACAGCGGAGCCAGAACTGCACCTAGACCTGCCTTAACCTGGAGCCAGCCCTCACCCATTACCCCACAAGGGCCCTGACAGGGGGCATTGTGTACATTCACTCATGTGACAGCAGGGATGTTTGTTTATTCTACTCCTCTCTAGGCTAGGATGGTAAAGGAGTAGTTTGGGGCCAAGCCCCCATCTTAGCTGTCCTCTCTGGCAGGCCATGAAAGGTACAAGGCTCTGCGATTCCACCCCAGGGCTCGCTTCATCCCCATCCCAGCCCTGCACCTGCTCTGACAGATACCTCTGGGAAATCAAGAGGACAATGGGGGAGGGGGAAGGATAGGGGCTGGAGACAGGGGCTCTGCCCCAAGACCTGCTTTGTTCAGCAGGTTTAGGGGAAGGGGGAACACTCATCAGAGTGTGATCTGAACCCTGTGTCAAAGAGCCTTTCAAAGGGCTCCTTTCAGCCGGCGCTCAGCACTGTGTCCCTGATGGCCAGGTGCAGGCCACCCCCAAATCCCCCTCTTAGGACAGGAACACGGGGCATGAGAGGACTTACAGGCCGGGCCCTGGGGATTTCGTTGTACACGGTTTCCCAATCAGCGAGTGGAGGCTCCAGTGGGTGCCATGGAGCCCCATAGCCAGCCGCTCCCCCTCCTTCATTCCTCTTGCTGCCCTCTTTGCGGACACCCCGCCTTCCTCTCCTGCCCAGCAGCCGACGTGCATCTGCTCTCCCTGCTCCAAACATCTGGTTTGGGCCCGAGTGTTGGAGAGGACAGGCACAGACCCAAGGAGGGGACCTCTGGCTTAAGAGGAAAGTGAGCAGGTGGCTGGGAACAGGGAAGCCAGGCCACTCCTCCAGTTCACTGCTGCAAGGCCTCTGCCAAGGCAGGGGGGTGAAGGGACGGTGGGGTGTGGCAGGCACCCCCTGCTCAGAGGCCAGACCCTGCCAGTCCCCACCTTGGACTGACAGCCAGCCTCTTTAAGCCTTGGTTTCCTCATCTGCTACCTGGGGTAACACCAGGGCCTCACTCCTGAACGAAGGGAGAAACAAATCCTGCTGTCTGCACAGTAATGTGCCACGGAAACTCTACAGCTAAACGCTGTGCCTGTTTTCGTATCTAAGGGGAGATGACTCTCGTAGAGCACACTGTAGACCTCGTGGCGGGAGACCAGCAACAGGGACAGGGGCCTTCCCGCTCCCAGCATGTGGCTGAAGCCCAAGAGGAGAAAATGTGAGAAAGGTGCCAAAGGACGCTGATAGTGAGCAGGTTTCACAAAATCAAAACCACCCCTACCTGCTTTCAAATCCACCACCAAAGGTGTCTTCCAGCGTGCAAACGCCCTGGCTAATATTCTGCGAGTAACAGGAAAGCAGGAGAGGCTGCTCCGCCTGAGATAAACAGTGCCCTCTCTCTGGCTGTCTATCATTGTTGCCCCCAAGAAGCACCAGATGGGGGCACTATTTGCCTCTACCTCGTAAGAAGCTTGTGCACGTACAGGTCTGCGCCCTCGCGTGCGCGCGTGCGCGCGCACACACACACACACACACACACACACACACGAAGATTGGCTCTGCCAGGACAACACTATTTATAACCTTCTTCTGAAGGTCAGGTTCAGATATCACCGTTGCCAACAACACAGCTTCGTGTCCCAGCAAAGGAACTCCTCACACGTCCGCCTAGGAGTCGGCAGAAGGCAAGCTCTCAGGCAATGGGGTTTTAACAAGCCCATTCACATAGAAAGATGCTTTCTTGGTTCTCTCAGAAGTACTTCCTTCCCCACCATTTCCCATCCCCCCACAAGCCAAGGACTTAGCCCGGCTGTCACTATAAAATGGCCTCTCTGAGGGGCCTCCCTCCCCTTAGCTATTGGAGGAAGGAGAGTATTTGGAGCATTTCCGGCCCTTCTTGGCCAGCTGCCTGGGCCCTGCAGCCAAGACACGTCTGATTGGGGCTCCCCACGGAGAGGAGTCCTCCCAGGTCCACAGCAAGGGGCTTCTGGGCCTTGGCTGGGGATAGGCCCTGACGTGCCAGGCGGACGGAAGGGCTCCTTGGACCGGCAGGTGAGTCGGCAGGGGAGCAGGAGGCCGAGAGATGCCTAGACATCCCCCCCACAGAAAAGACTGGAAACAACGGCGAGGGTATACCAGTTTTCACAGTGTCCAACTGCTGACACTGTTCTCTGTGGGTGACAAGGCAGGCAGGGCCTCGCGCAGCTCAGCACCAGCTCCCGAAGTTCCAAAGAGCTGCTGTGACTGTGACGGCACAGACTTCTGAAAGTAGTTTTAGCTAGGCTGTTTAGCTCACACCAGCATGTTCTATGCTGGACCCCTCCCTGCGGCCAGCATCCAGGCTGATTTACTCATGCGGTGTCTCCCGTTATTCCCCCTTCTCTGAGCAGGAGGGCTCCTTGCACCTCCCTTTCTTCTAAGAAAGGAGAGCTTTTGTCAGTCCTGGGTCCTTAACGCCACCTGTAGGGTGGGGGTGGGGGTCACAGGTCACTAGCTACTTGCCTTCTGCCCTTTTCTCTGCTACCTCCCCCTCCAAGCAATCTGGTCACCGATCTTAACACAGGGCCTCAATTTTAGGGACCTCCCTCAAGAAAGACTGTTTTGGGAGCAGGGGATTCCTGGCAACTTCTAAAACGTGATCAAGATACTCAATCAAGCAGCCTTTATACAAGTTATGGCCATAACACCCACCTAAGCAGCTCGAACATACTTCAAAACCCCACCGGGGTGGGGCTGAGGTTCCCAGAAGCAGCAGCAGGTCCTACACTAGAGACGAAGGAGCCATTTCCCCACGCAGGGGTCAGCAGCGGGGTCAGCAGCAGGCTCAGCCCCCAGCCCCGCACCAGAGGGTTCTCAGTGGACATCAGGAAGTGAGCAATGACCCGCGGTGGCAACAGAGACAGACAAGAGATACCATCCAGGAGAACCCAAAGGGCTGGGTTCCTCCCCTGCCAGGGGCCTTGCTCCATGCACGCTAAGGCAGAGATACCACTGTGAGGGCCTGGAAACCACACTCGCCCACCCTGAGCCTCTCTCTCCTGGTGGAAGTGCCAAGCAAGCCCCTGTGGGAGGCTGGGAAGCCTAGAGAGAGCTGCCACACAGGACAAAGACACCTTCTCGGTGGCTGTTTCGGCCCTGGCCTAGGCCCTCTGGCCGACTCCCAGCATGCTGGCTTTGGTGGAAGGCCGTGAAGAATCCAGTGCCCCCCCCCCCCCCCCCCCCCACCCCCCCCCCCCCCCCCAAGCTCGGTGAGCCCGCTGCCTGTGACACATGCATGCGTGAGATGCAGAAAGAGTAGGGAAGCCACAGGATACAAGGGCCCCTCAACCACCTCTCCTCCAACCGGTGTGAGAAGTACAGTGGTTACCCAAAGTGCCATGGACTTGGGTTTAAATCCTGGCTCTACCACATTTAAAGTGTGTGGCCTTGGGCCTCAGTCTCCTCATCTGTAAATAGGAACGACCTACCTATTCCACTGAGCTGTGAGAATTATAGGGAGTTTGGGGTGCGGCCTGGCTCTAGTGTCAGCTGCTAGTCATTAAGGGTAAGGCACTTTCATACCTTAATCTCAGTCTCCAAATATTCACACTGAAAGAGGCCGTAGAGATTTCTTCTCATCCCAGAGGTCATACAGAGGTAGTGGCAGGACCAAGCCTGGGAACTGGCCTTCTCCAAGACTCCACAAAAACCAATCAGAGTCTCTCTGTGTCTCAGATACACACACTCACTGAAGTTGGCCAGCCAGTTCCTTCCTTCCTCTAGTCGCTGGCCTCTGCAGAAAGACTGGAAGGAGTCTGTCAGGAAAGGACTGCCAGGGAGTCTGTCCGCCTCCGAGAAAACTCACCTGCTCCTACCACACCCCTCGGCTTCACCAGGGATCAGCCAACCGGTATAGGCGTGTCCAACTGAGAGAGCACGGAGCTAGAAGTCAAGAACCCCGCTCTTGCCCCACTTCAGCTTCTCAAACAGCTCTGTGGTCCTGCCTGAGGTGCCACCTCTCTGTGGCTCAGTTTCTTCACAGATTAATGGAAAAAGGTTTACCCTACAGGGTCCCTTACAAGGTGGCTTCAGATTATCTGAGGCTTGACACATTTAGAAAGTGGAATGCGGGGCACCTGGGTGGCTCAGTTGGTTGAGCATGCGACTTCGGCTCAGGTCATGATCTCACCACCCATGAGTTCGAGCTCCACGTCAAGCTCTGTGCTGACAGCTCAGAGCTGACCGTACTTCAGATTCTGTGTCTCCATCTCTCTCTGCCCCTCTCCCACTCCCACTCTGTCTCTCTCTGCCTCTCAAAAACGAGTAAGCATTAAAAAAGAAAGAAAAAGAAAGAAAGGAAGGAAGGAAGAAAGAAAGAGAAAGAAAGAAAGAGAGAGAGAGGAATGCACAATGCAAATGAGAGGCAGTGTGGGTCATGGTTAAGGGTCATGGTTAAGGCTCGACTCTGGAGTCTAGGTCCTGGCTGACGCTAACTAGCCCCTGTATCCTTGGACAAGGTGCTTCAGCTCCCAGGGAAAGTTTTCCTCGTCTGTGAAGTAGAGATAATTCCTACCTCCTGTCTCACAAGTCATTGTGAGGATTAAGTGAGATGCTAGATATAAAAAGTTAGGACCAGTGTCTGGCCCATGGTTAAGCGCTCGTCTGTGATCATGACTGTGTCCATTCACACTCAGAAAACTTTAGGATTCCCCTTTATGAGCCACTGGCTCTTTAACAAACAGCAAAACTGGATCCCTCCGGGGGACTCTTTCTGCTCAGGGCGAAGCAGGCAGTTGGGGCCATTGCTGTGTTTACCTGGCTCTTCTCCAGGGACACTTGTCAGAATCATAGGGAGCATTTGGAACATGCACATGCCCGGCCCACCTGCTCATGCTCTGATTCGGCAGGACCCAGGTGGGGTCTATATTTTTAGTAAGTGTCACAGGAGAGCCTGATGTGTGTTCCTGGCTGGGAGCCAACGCCTAAAGGTTGCCAGTGGTCCTTGACTAACCCTTCCAGGACTGGGGGATGGTTCAGCCGGCGTCCCCTTGGTTCCCTTTCCCACCACGTCTCATTGGCTCAGTGTCTCCGCTATCTCTGAGGACTTGTACCCCAGGGTCTGGTTTTCCTCTCTACGAGTACTTGCTCTATCACTGAGTCAAACACCTGCTATCTCTTCTTGCAGGCCCCTGCTCCTGTGAAGGAGGGGCCCCAGCCCCACTCTGCTATGGAAACACAGGAGCTGGGCTCCACCACACTGGGAAGGCGCTTCCACAGCCTGGGTTGTGCCATTTGAGCCTTCCCGTGAATCTGCTTGCCTCTCACTGGGAATGGGGCCACACTTGTTCCCCAAGAACGGTGCAGGTGGGGAAGAGCAAATCGTACAGGATGCAAAAGCTATTCAATCGTCAAGAGATCAAAGTATCTATAGAGTAAAACCAGAGTACGAGTGAAGTCTGAGATTTAGGAGGCAAGAGGAAGGGCTAGGAGCACCTAGAAAGAGAAGGCAACTGTCAGGAGATCTACTCAGAGATCAGCCTCCAGGCTAACCCCTAGGAGAGGTGACCAATAAAACCGGATACACACAGCTCCCGCCTAGAGGGAGGCTCTGGGTGCTCCCTGGAGTCCCCATTCGGTACTAACACACCTGACACACAGAACTGAAAGCACTGGGCACTTTGCCGGACAAAGAAACTCTGTTCTGGCTGGTTTCTGGTCCAGACAGGCTTCCTAAGTCAACTTCTCCACTTTGATTTCTAGTAGCTTCTTCATAAGAGTTGCACGTTCATAAGCTCATCTATAGTTTCCAGTTGGGAACTATGCCTCCATTTCAGAAGAGGGAGGGAATTATGTCAGGGCCACACCCAATCCCATGACCCCAAGACAAGTGAGTTAATTCTGTGCTTTGCAAGCAGGCTGGCCTGAGACACGATGAAAAGCAATTTAATGCTGCTTTTTGTGCTTTCTCAATGTTGTACCCCCAAACCACAGCAGCAAAGACACAGCTTAAGAGCATGTATTTCTCTTCAAAATCCCAGTTTTTATTTCTCTCCTTGTTACTAGAATTCCCTGAAAGAAATGTGAATTTCCCTGCATCCATGAAGTCTTAAGGCAAATGCGGCCAGGATGAGAATGCACCACACAGCTGCCCCAAGTGTTCATTGTACCCATTTCTGAGAGGCTGGGCCAACTGCTCAGAAGGTTTGGGCTTCAGAAACTCTGCACAGGAGGGCACAGCTCCCTGGCCCCCTCCCACCCCCAGATGCCCAGACACCTGGCAGAGTGGCAGATGCCCTAAGGCACATGCTACTCCCATTAGTGCAGATAAAATCCCATCCCAAGTCACACAGGCACAAAGAAGGGGTCTGTGCAGCAAGGCTGTTTGTGAGCCTCAGAGGTTGATCCTTCCAGAAGGCCCAAGTCCCCGCATCAGTGTCCCCTCTGACCCCCAGCCACCTGTCTTTAACAATAAAACCCACATGACCCCTTGCTGTTTGCACTGTGTCCTTGGGGAAATGGAGGAGGAACAGAGTAGTGGTCTAGCTGTGTAAAAAAGGACATTAACGTTTATCAATCATTTCCTAAGTACCAGGCATTACAGAACTGTAAATATCAATATTCCTATTTCACAGATAGGTCACGCGGAACACGAAAATGTGAATAGGAAAAGCAGGGATGTGCACCCAGGCCTGAAGCAACGAACTCTGCTCCTAGAACCATTCTTTGCAGCAACAATGAACACTTTGCTGCCCCTGCCCTCCACCCCTTCCCGTTTCATCCAACACAACAACCAAACTTCCCAAGATGGGAATAAAAGACACTGTTCCTAATTACCCAGAAGCCAGCAGAGAGAAAGTTGAGGAGGAAGAGGCAGGGACATAGGTCTGTATACAGATACGTATACTTTTGCATCCTGTCTGTCTTTCCCTTTCCCTTCTCACAAACACTGCTATTATTTAAGTCCATGGAGAGGCTGGGAACGCCAATTCACCTTGGCTTCTGTAGCATTCGCCATCTTGACAAAGCCCACGGTCACGAAGGATGTGGCCGTTCCCATGGAGGATGAAAATGCTTCTCCGCTGCCTGTTTCGCTAAGACCCCTCCAGCGGAGGAGGGAGGAGCCAGGACCCCCACCACACCTGCCAGCTCAGAAGGACTTTCCCCCCCACAATTCCGAGGTCCTTCTCCACGGAGGAGAGGGCAGGGAGGGCTCTGCCCATCAAAAGCAGTGGCAGAACGGCAAACTCCCAGCCTCAGGATGTTAAAAATTGACAAACTTTGTTGCAGAGTGAGCAGGCACTCTCCTGGGATATCCCAGAGGGAGCAAACACAGCCTTCGAGCCACCCCACAGGCCCCCAGCCCACTCCAAGATGGGGGGGAAAGTCCGCAGGAGACTCGCGGGGAGCCTCAGAGCCACAGGGAGGCCAAGACGGAGAATGGATAAGACTGGACAGGGAGAGGAGCCACCTACAAACCCGCATCGCGGACTACAAGGGGCAAGCTAAGGAAGACAGCCCCAGCGACATTTGTTCTGAGCTTTTCAAGCGAAGGGCCTGCCTACGACTACGTGAAAAAGAGTTTGAGCTTTTTCACGAGAGAATAGGGCAGAACTTCCCCCTGATGGAGAGGAAGCAAGAGCTAGAACAGCCACCATCCTGATTCTGAGGGATGGTCGGCTACCAGAGCCTGCGCAGCCTCTCATGGGAGGAGACAATCCTCGGCATCATCCCAGCATCATCAGGCATCATCACCCATCGTCTCCCTGAGAGGAGGATCATTAGGTCTCATGGAAAACAAAAAAGGTCCTGACCCCACCCCGCCCCGTGGGTCACTTTTGAGTTCTGAAGAGGCTGCCTCCAGTCCCTCCTCTCACACGGAGAGGTGACAGGGTCGGTCCTGTGTCCTGGGCTCTCCCCCCCGTCTCACTCTAAAGCCCCACGGCACAACCTCCCAGCAGTGGGGCCTGCACTCTCGCACGGCGCTGTAATAAATGGCCGGTGTCTGGCCAAACTGGTATTAACTTTTCCTCTCCACTTCTGATATTACACACACCCCTGTGCTCGCTGTACCAGGAAGCCATTTCACCCATCTGGTTGGGAAGCTGATCCAATTTTGGTCCTTTTATCATCAATGCTTTCAGTAACTTTTTTTGACTTCCCTTACTGTAATTACTTTTGAATCATCAACACACCCAGCCAGTGTGTTCAGAATGGAACCCATTCTGAAAGTTCCAAGAACAGAATGCTAAGAAGGGAGAAAAAAACAAATAAAAAACCCCCCAAAACCTGCAATGGCAAACAACTTCACTAAAAAGCCAAGGTGAGAGCAATTTAGTTTCTTCTAGAAATTTACTTATCAATAAACTGTATTACACCCCTTCCCCTTTTTTCAAAGGAGGCAGGGCACAGAGATGGGATGCTGGCAGAAAAGGGACAAGGAACTCATAAAGGAGATCATGAAAACATCTGCTCCCCACCCCCACTTAAAAAAAAAAAAAAAAAAACCAAGGGATGCAGGATTTGTAAATAAGGAGAGACTCAGGAAAGTTGGCTGGCTGGTTGCTGGGTGCCCAGGCAGCCCAGGAAAATAGCAGGTCTTCTCTGGAATGCAGTCCAATTACATGGAGAAAGACCCATGCTTGCTGGCTTGAGAATTCAGATTCCTCCAGGGATAAGTCTGAAGGACAAACCACACACAAAAAGGAAAACAAAAAACGTAACTGCAAGAAAATCCAACCCACATCAGCAACTGAACACTAAAGAAGCCAGCTGCTCTGCTTCCTGCTGTCATGTGTTCTGTTCCCCGTCACAGGCCCTGGTGGTTGAAACTTCCAGCTCTGAGACGTGAGATGCCCCTTCAGCAGTCCTGCTCTGTCTCACTCCTGGTGTGATTTCCTCACCAGGAAGGCCCCCTCTAGAAGCCTTTGCAAGAGGAGGACCAGAGCAGGGAAGCACAGGGTGGTTCTTCCCACGTGTCATTAACACAGGCGCCCCCCCGGAATCCTTCCACAGCTAAGCTCTTCACTTACGGCTACCTCCTGGGATGAGACTGGGACCGGGCAGGAGGGAAGTTCTCAACCCAGAAAGCCTCCCCTCTTCCGGCCTTGGCACAGCTGGGCAGCCAGCAGAGGTGAGGCTGCCCCTGGGGTCACACAGCCTAGGTAGTGATGCATCTAGGAGAGCCGGGCACAGGGAGGCAGGGGTTTTTGGGGGGTGGGGGGTGGGGATCTGAATAGGCAAAGCTCTCCCCCTCCTCAGGGCAAGCTTAAAGAAGGGACAGCAATGCAGGAAGCACACAGTGACACCCCCCCTCCAGGAATTAGGGAAAGGCTGATACTAGCAGCCTCTGCCCCTAGGCAGATTGGGAGAGCTTCTTGGGACTGTGAACCCCAAGAATAAGTGACCTGCTGACTAATGTTTCCAAATAGGGGGATGTGGGCGACACCGAGGCCCTGCGGCTGGCCACCCACCAGGGTCTAGGCCTTGATATGTTCAATTGCAGTACTGGCCCTGCACGACCCGTTCTGGGGGGTCGAGGGAAGGGCAGGAACGCTTCAGATTTAGTACCAAGAGCGTGCTTTCCCCAGTCTCAGGGCCAGGTGGCCTCAGTCCGGGAAGTTCTCCAGAAAAAAACAAAAACAAAACACAAAAATAACAAACAGACCCCCAAACCGATGCTAGTCCTTACTCATGGCAGAAATTCGGTACACTATTTTAGACACATTCCTCAAGGCTCGAGGAGGAACGTGATGGGGGGGGGGTAGTTTCGGGGCTTCCAATGACCAAACTGAGAGATTCCACCCTCAGGCCCGACCTTTCCCCGCCCTCGGAAGAGGCCAAGGCCTCACCCAGCTCCCGTCCGAAGACCACCCCAGCGAGGGCCCGCGACCCCCTCGCGTCTGCACCTGACCCTCAGGAAGGCGGGGGCCGCGAGCTGCTGCCCACGGAGAACTCGCACTTTTTCGCTGCGCGATTCAGAAACACGCCGGGTCTGGTGCCATCCGGCGAATTATGTAACCAGGGACACCGCTCCCGGGCTAAACAAACGCGGCTCTGTGTGTGTGGCGGCGGCCCTGGGGAAGCGCACCGGGGCAGGGAGGGGCTCTGGCCGGGCCTCGGGGTCGGACTCGTGGGCTCAACTAACGCGGCAGGAGGCAGCCCAGCCCGAGCGCCGCGCCGCCGAGGTCCCGGGCCCAGCGCAGGGCCGCGGGCGGGCCAGTCAGGTCCCGCAGGCTCGGCCCCTCCCCCACCGCGGCCGCCCCCGCCTCCAGACGGTGAACTTGGTCCTAAGTCCCGCAGGACGCCGTCCCTGCCCGCGGCCAGAGAGACCTCGGGCTGAGGGAGCCGCTGGGAAGCGCTGGACTCCAGTTCCGGCTCTATTCCAGCTCGGGACCCCTCCGTCCCCCTTCCCACCTCTTTCCCCGCGGTTCTGGGGCGGCTGAGCGCAGTCGTGCGGGAAAGTGACGACCCCACCTCCCAACTCAGGAGGGGACGGACGCGGGCGACTCGCGCTCCGGGCGCTACTCCTCAGTCTCTCTACACGGGGGGAGGGGGTGCAGGACAGGGTGACAGCTGCGCGGATGACGCCCCTCCCCCTCGGGCGCCAGGAGCCGGGGCCCCGCGCCGCCCCCACTGGGGTCGGAGTGCGAACAGAGACGCGGGGGCGGATGGACTAGGGAGTCCGGTCGGAGCCTTCGGCTCCGATCCCCAAGAGGTCAGGGGCCGGGACTTGGGTTCGGGGCTTGTGTAGCCCCCCACCCGCCCGGGGGCGACGCAAAGTTTTGGGAAGTTGCTGCCCCTACCTTGTTTGGTGAGCACCAGGGCGTCTTCCCTCCGCGCCTGGGTGATGATGGAGCCGTGTTCCATCTAACAATCCCGCGGGCCCGGGCTGGCTGGGCGGGAGGACCGGCGGGCGCTCAGGCTGGGCTGGGCTGGGGGGCCTGGGCGGGGGCCCGCTCCGGCTCCGGCTCCCGAGACTCGGACTCCCACAGCTGTTCACATCCCTGCTCTCGTTTCCTCCCTGGGCCGGGAAGGGAGGCGGCCTGTATGGAGGGCGGGCGGCCCGGGCAGCGGCTCCCCCGGTTCCCCCCGGCCCCGATCCCCCGGCAGCAGCTCCGGGCTCCTCAGTTTGGGTCCAACATGGAGAATCCGGAGCGAAAACAAGAGGAGGAAATGGGACACGGGGCGGTTTCCAGGCTCCCCCCTCCCCTCCGTACTCCGGATAAACAACCCGCGGCTGCAGCGCCCACCCCCGCGCGCCTCCTGGCTCCGCACCCGGCCTCTCCACGGCCGGCCTGTGCCTGCGGCTCCGGAACACCGTCCTAGGCCCCAGGCCCCTCCACCTGGGAGCTGCGGGAGCTGCGGAACATCCGGAGCTTTGCTATTTTGTTACGGAAAAAGCGAATCCCCGAGGGGGGTGGGGTGGCGGGCGGGCAGGCTGGAGGGGGAGACTTGAAACCGCTCCGGCGCTCCGATTGGCCCTCTCGGAGAAAGGGGCGTGGCCCCTCCTTACTATGCGGTGCGAGGACCCAACAACATTCCAGTCGCTGCGGCCACGCCCCCGGGCCACTCCCCCCTCGCCCGGCTGCAGCCTCCCAGTAACCTCGGCCACACCCCCTTCCCAACTACTTAAAAGGACACTCCAAAGCTCACGTTTCCCTACTCTGTGCTGTGTATTCACGTCTGTCCGTCTCCTCTCAGGTAACCAGGGCAAGCCGCGAAGTCTAACTCAGGTCGGGTCAGGATGGGAAGGTTCGGGGCAGTTTTCTTCCTGCTTGGCCCTCGAATTGTGAACCCACAGTTTCACGTAAAAGAGTACAACCACTGAATCCCGAAAGGGATGTCTTGCTGGGGGTGAGGGGGAGGCGGACTCAGGATCCCAGAATATCAGAACTGGAACTGGTCTCGGGACGGTCTGACCGCTCCCTCCCTCCGCTTCAAATGAGACATGAATTGCAGGGCTTTGCTCAAAGCCACTCACTCATTCCCATTCAGGGCTTACACTCCTCTCCCCACCCCCCCAACCCTATAGTCCCAACCTCAGTTTAGATGGATAGAGGTCCCTAAGGGAAGAGCTCTTGCTCAGTGCACTCAATGCTGCCCTCCCGCTTTACTATTAGGCCTCAGATACCCTCTCTTGGCTATGGCTCCTGGACTTTCAAGGCTGTAGGTGAGGGGCGCGCGCGCGCTTGTTCCCAAGAAGCTCTAGAAGGCAAGTTTCAACTCAATATCAGGTCCTTCCCAGGAGCTACATCTGTCCACAGGTGACGTGGGCTGCCTTGGGAGGAAGGGAACTGTTCAACATTGACAGGGGTGATGTAGGGTGGGACTGCAATTGGTGACTTGTGCGCTAATTCCAATTCTAACAGTCCATGATTTAATGTAACTCACCTACCAAGGAAGGGGCTTCCAGAAGGTAAGGACTTCTCTGGTCTCTGGCAGGTGGGAGCAGCTGATGGCCTTCCCTCTTGCAGATCCCAGGTACCATCACATGCCTGACCCTCACGGTCCCTCCTCCATGGGGACACGTGTGGTTGTGATGTGTATCAGCCTGTGTGCCTTCATAGTGCTCATGTGGGCCTGTTTCTTCTGTTCCTACACACACATACACAAAACCTTTTTATATAACACCGTTTTAATGGAAATGCTGTTTTTCCAAAATGAGAGCTGTTACAGAAGATCTGAATGATGCTTATGTAACTTTAAAAACTGAGTTTGGGTAGATCTTAATTTGTTAACGGAAGGGGAAAGGGAGGAGTTCTTACATATTTCTCTCCCATCATTATTCAAAGATCACTAAACCAATAGGATTCTTGAAGGTAAATCTTCATTAGTTAGGTTATGACAGGGCCTTTTTGGGCCCTGCCCCCTGCCCCTGTGCAAGGTAGTTCCGTCTGGGTGGGAGGAGGGAGAGTGCAGGGAGGAGCGGAGAACTGAGGATTCAGAGGGATCTGCCACCCCCACCTCTGTAGTGGTAGGCAGGACGCTTCATCTCTCTAGCTTCCATTTTCTCATCTGCAGAGACAATCCCTCCCTCATTTATTGTTTACAAAGTACTTACACAGACACTGTCTCTCTTAATCTCTCATTTCTTTGACGTTGACAGAACAGTTTTATGCCTGTATTGTAGATGAGGAAACACGGTCTGGAAAGGTTAATTGACTTACCCAAGGTCTTTCACAAGCTTATTAAGAGGAGGCAAGCCTAGACTTCTTCTTCTTCTTCTTCTTTTTTTTTTTTTTTAATTTCCTATGTATAGAATGGAAGAAATACTAGAATCTGGTCACTGTCTTTCCTTGCTAAGAACTGTAATTATATCACCTCCTCTGAGAAGTCCTCCCAGAGACCCACTCTCACATCAGGGTTTTATAGCTTCCTACATACTCTCTTCGAGCACTTAACATTTTGTCTTGCAATTGGCAGTTTGATTATTGGCTTCCCAACCAGAAGATGGATTGAGATGAATTGAGACTAATGAGTAATGTGTTATTTATTAGCGTGTCTCTTGTACCTCGCATGGTACCTGTCACAGAGCAGGCAGCCTTGTATGTTTGCTGTATGAGCCTTGACTCCATGTCTTAACCGGTGTTCTTTTGAAGAGGGGTTCAGAGACACACAGCAAGCAGCACATTTTATACTGCAAGATAACGGAAACAATTTTCACGGGGCAGTAGTTACCCTTGCCATCTACGTGCACTCTGATGTTCTCTATTGTATTCTATTTCACGTTTTTAAGGTGCTGTCCATGACCCACTAAATTGATGTCATGACCCACTACCAGGCTGTGACTTTTGGTTGGCACAATACTGCTGTCGTTTTCTGTCTGTCGTAGATGCCTTCTCTGTGTGTGGTCAAACTGTCCCTAATGGACACAGAGGAGATGGCGCTCAAGTAGCCATTGTGATGAGGTCAAAGAAAGGTTTGTGTATAAGAAAATAGACAGAAACCCTCCCAAGACTAGAGAGGCACAAGGGGGCAAATAGAAGCCAGAGTGGGGCTGGGGTGGGGTGGGGGGAGGATAGATGAGGGAAGGTCTCTGAGAGTCCTGGTTGGGAACCTTTGTGCCTCCAGAAACTAAAAGGCAGTGCCGGCTTTCCTGGAGCCTGGAAGCCCCAAACATGGAGAGGCCATGGGCCTCTTACTGCTCTGCCCCCAGATTACAGGTCTCTAGACCAGAAAGGCCTCTGTTAAGGGGGTGTGGGAAGTGAGGGGGAAGTGGACATGCCCACTTCTGCCTACAGCAGCCTCTTCAATAACCTCCTGCCTCTAGGCCAGTGCTGACTGTGCGCCTTTGGGTAGCTATTCAGTTAGGTTCAGGGGTGAGAGTGGAAGCCAGGGCTCTCTGGGCCTCACAGCTCTCCCAAGGGAAAGCTCACCTACCTACTTTATCCCTTACCTCACCTTTACCTCACCTGTTGGGCTGGTGAGAAGCGGTGTGAAAACAGAAGCACCCCCCACCCCCCCAGTCACCACCAATTGCCGGAACAGTGTGGTGGTGAGGATGGGGCTCATGGAGCGGCTGTCCTTGTCTGTCTCTTGTGGCTATTCAGAGTTGGACTGGGTGTTCCTGAGCCAAGGTTTGGGAAAGGGAAACAGAGCTGGAGGGGCCTCCCCTCAGGGAGAGGCCTGCCGCTCCAGAACCCAGCCCCCCTTCGCCACAGAAAATAAACACCGGCTTGGGCCAAGGAAGACCTTTCGTGACCTTCTGATGTCACTGAAATGTTCCATTGAAAAAAATGTTTATTTTTATTACAGACGGAACACATCCATTTTCTTGGTTTCTCTCTTCCTGCAGAGTCTCAGTTCCGGTTTGTGTTGTAACTAGGAAGGTGGGGTCTCGGCACTGGGGTTCCAGAGCCCTGGGCCCTCCGGCGGCAAGGCTTGTTGGGTTCTGTCCTGGCTGCTCAGGGCAAGGTCCCGAGAGGGACGTGGGGTGGGTTGGCATGAAGGAGGGAGAACCTCACAGTGACTGTGAGAACCAGTCACAGTTACCGTGACTGGACAGTTGGTGGGGGTACTGGGGGCTGGGGAGGGGCTAATGGTAGTGGGCATAGCTTCTCTGCAGAGGAGCCTGGGACCCCTCACTGGGGCTTCAGATTTGGGAAGATGAACTCTGCAAAGTGCAGGCATCCTAACCTTACCACCTAGTTAACTTAAGCTTTTGACTGCCTTCCTCATATTAGAATGGGGATACCAATAGTACCTACTTCATAGGTTATTGTGAAGATTAAATGAGATAATATGTGGAGTGGTAGTACCTGAAACACTAGAAGTGCTTAATAAATATTACTGTCTCCCTCATCAACCTTTCCTCCAGACCTGTTCCTTCTACATCTGCTTAGTTCCCCAAGCCAGAAACCTGAAGTCACCTAAGCCTCTTCCTCCCGATTCATGTCCAGAGGACCAGTGACTCTTCCCTTCCCAGGTATTTGTCAGGCTTCTTTAAAAAAATTTTTTTTTAATGTTTATTTATTTTCGAGAGAGACAAGGAGAAAGGGAAAGAGAGAGAGAGAGAGAGAGAGAATGTGAATGAGTGGGGGAGGAGCAGGCAGAGGGAGAGACACAGAATCTGAACCAGACTCCAGGCTCTGAGCCATCAGCACAGGGTCTGACGTGGGGTTTCAACCCACCAACCATGAGATCATGACCTGAGCTGAAGTTGGATGCTTGACTGACTGAACCACCCAGGCATCCCAGGCCTTTTCCTTCCTCACATTCCCTGCTGGTTACCTCAAGGGTGGCTGGCAACGGGCTACTAATCAAACTTTCTCCAGGTCCCAAATTTGAATCCTAGCACCGCTAGAAGATGCAAATCTCATCCTATCTACGTGTAACTTTCAAATGGTCTCCAAGATCGGGTTCGCGTTGGCTTTCCTACCCTATCTCCTACACCTTCCGCGCACCCACTCATGCTTCTGTCCAGAGAATCTCAACACCTGTGATTCTTTGACACCCTTTGCCCCATGCCTTTGCATGGGCTGTTCTCTCTGCCTGGATGCCTTGCTTCCTCAAATCCTCCCACATCTGTCTTAGATTCTTAGATGCTTCTCTGTGCTCCTGTATTTTCATTCTGGTTTACTGGATTGTCGTGTCCCGCCCCCCGCCCCGTATAAGTTCCTTGAGGGCAGGTACTGTCTTTTTTTTCTCTACACGTCTAATGCCTCTCACTGAGCCTGGCACACAGTAGGCTTGGTAGGAAACCAGTGCCAGTAGACATCTTCCTCCTGGGGCACTGCTTATCTCCTGGGGCATTGAGTCAGGAAGGCGGGGAGGCAGGGTGCCAGCCTCCTAGGGCTTTCTCTACCACCCAGGAAGTAGGAGTCCCTGACCCAGAGTGGAGCCTGGGAGCCTAACCGCCAGCACAGGCACAAGAGCCTAGGACTCCGGAGTCCTATTTGCCCTGGGCTTTGGGAGAGTCTTGGTGAGACCTACAGACACACCTGGCCCAGGCAGTCAGAAAGGGCCCGTTGGGTGGGCGGTCCTGCCGCAAGGCAGACCCTGGATCTCCCCACTCCACGGTCACTGTGCAAAAGTGTAAAATCAAGACAAATGGTACTATTTGGGGTGGGAGCCTGCCGGCCAGGTCTGGACTCCGGCCTCCCTCAATCCAGGCTCCTCCCGAGCACAGCCTCCCCCTTTCCCCATCGCTTAGTCGGAGGTGGCCACGTGACCTGCGCCCCCAGCAGCCACTGATCGCCAGGCTCCCAGACCTTCTAAATAGGG
This sequence comes from Hyaena hyaena, assembly GCF_003009895.1. Lineage (NCBI taxonomy): Eukaryota > Metazoa > Chordata > Mammalia > Carnivora > Hyaenidae > Hyaena > Hyaena hyaena. Next base: position 455,663 of record NW_024081192.1, read on the forward strand.
AAGGGACTGGAGCAGATCGAGTTTCTCGGCCCGTATTTACAGGTTCGCTAGACGAAGCCAAACCTCCTCCTTCCCTCGCTGCTCCCCCGCCCCCCCCCCCAAGCCTGCGTGGCGCGGTGGGGAAAGGAAAGAAGGGACCCTTCCTGCGCCCCACCCCCACCCCTCCTCTCGTTCCGGGCCGGGTGCGGCCCCTCGCTCCACCGCCGCTCGACCGGCCCCTCTGGGGGCACGACTAGGGTCGCCACATTCCAAACTCCCGGCGGCCCTTTGAGGTCACGTGGCGCAGTGGGGGTGGGGCGGCAGAACGCCCCTGACCCGGCGACCTAGAGGCTTTCCAGTGCTGCAATCTGGTCCCTTCTCCCTGGACCTAGTGTAGGCCAGATTTGCTTTGGCTTCTAGAGCCCTGGGAGTATCCACGGCGAGTTTTTACCCTCCAGGTCTACTGTGTCTCTGGGCCACACTGAGCACTCAGGTTTCTTACCTCCAGCCCTCCCTGCACCCCAGGCATTGGCCGCAAACCTTTACCACTGGAAGACACTAGCAGGCAATCACCAAGGGAAGCCAGCTCCCCTTGGCCTGCAAAGTGGACAGGGAGGCAGGAAGACTGGGTCGAGCCAATCGCTGAGTTTAGGACACTGTCTATCCTTGTTAGGCAGACCGAAGTCAAGAGCTAACCATGTTCCCTCTGGTTAGCCTGGGTTCCAGACCTCTGAGAGCTGTACTTTGGATCTGGGGACAGGGACACTAGGAGGGGATTGCTTTCTTTCTGGGCTGGGCAGATAGTCCCTAAACTGTTCACTCCATTGTAGTTCCATTGTAGTGCCAACTGACACAGAAAGCCCTGTACGGATGCTGACTCTGCTCACACCAAGGGGCCTTGGCTTCTTTTTGAGGTTGAGAAGGGACTGAGTGGATCGGAAGGTGAGGCACCAGCCACAGCCAACCTGCTGGAGAGGTGTGACCTTGTAGAAAGGAGAGTAGATGGGAGAGTGGAGATGGCGGAAGGGAAGCATATTTTGGGTGGAGGGAGAGGGCTTCATTTTTTGGTGAATCATTAATTCACTCATTCGACCATTTATTGAGCCCTTACTAAATTTGAGTGGCGTATTCAGTCATTTGCAAAATCATTGACTTGCAAAATCACCAGTCTGTCCTGGGGCTACTGTAAGACCGGATTCCTGACCTCCAAGAGCTTACAGTCTAGTGGGAAAGCCACACAAGGGAGGGGCATTTGCCAGAGCGCTGGAGTGCTGAGAGCATCTGGAGAGCGGGGCTGTGTAAGAGAGGAGCACTTCCCCCAGATTAGGTGGGGGAGGAGGCTCCCTAAAGAGAGAGTGTTATCTAAACTGAGGCCTGAAGTATAAACCAATCCTTAATCTGTTGGGCCGAGAGTAGGGAAGGAAAGAATAGCCTTCCAGGTAGAAGGCAGAGTGCATGCAAAGTCCCAGAGGCACATTCTGGAAATTGCCAGTTCAGTAGGGTTGGCATACAGCCAGCCACTTGGGTGATGGTTGACAGAACAGGAGGAAATGGGGAGATTGCATTTGGGAGAGGAGGAGGGCTGAGCTGATGAATAATGCCACCTGTGAAGGTGTTCCTTGGAGTCCATAGAGGGCCCTGCAAGGAATTCTGTATTGGAGGATGTGACGCCTCCTTTTATAGCTGCTTTATGAAATCAGTATTTATTTTAATCAGGACACTACATACACATAGCTTAAAAAATCAAATAGTTCTAAAGGGCTGTGACAAAAACAGAAGTCCCCTGGCCTTTTTCCCAATCTTTATCCTACTCCCTAGGGGCAAGCACTTTCAACTGTTTTAGCTGTTTCTTCTGGTATTTCCTTCTTTATTTCTAAATGATATATGCACTGCCATTCTGGATTCGTCTATCCAATTTGTTGACTTCTCGTTCTGCAGGATGAGGATTTTGATTCTCTTAGTCTCCTCTTCCCGCTCCCTGCCCCCGTTATGTTTATATCATAATTTATGGTTAAATCCATGTTCAGTGATTTCGTTATTGACTTTGTAGATCTTATTTACTTTTGAGGCAAGTATTCTGGTTACATTTCCTCTTCTAATATAACTTTTTGTTGAATGCTGTGTTTACATTTCCTTTCTTGTACAACTTTTTTTGTTTCTCCTGGAGTTAATTGCCTCATTTTTTCCTTCGCTTGGTTTTCTTTGAATCTCTGGCTCTGTCTTCCCACACCCTTCAACAGTTCTGTGAAACGCCTTCTCAGTACAATTTTGCATATGGCCAAACCTGTCATATAATCTTACCGGTTCTGTTTTGTTTTTCCGTGGAGACATTTGTCCTGGGGCGCTCCATCCTTCCGCTTTTCTCTGGATGCATTGCTCTCCAGGTCTGTGGCACATCTGTCACCCTGGAAGTTCCCTTTGTCCTTTTCCTCTCTCAGGGACTCAATGTCTTTCTCTTTCTCTGTTTACTTCCTTGTTTGGATGAAACACATCTTCCAGATCTTCCAGTAGCTTCCTGAAAGAATGCCTGGGAGGTATAACATTTTAGAGCCTTTTGCATACATCACATGGTTTTACTCACCCTCGCTCTTGATTAATATTTTTGGCTGGGTATAGAAGTTTAGGTTGAAAATAATTTTCTTTCAGAAATTTGAAGACCTTGCTCCTTTGCCTTGCAAAATGTTGCTGTTGAAAAAAATTAAAAATAAAATAAATAAGATGTTGCATTTGAGAAGACCCAGGCTATTTTGATTCCCAAGACTTTGAATTCACCTCCCTCCCCCACCTCTGACTTCTCGGATTTTCTCTTTTATCCCTGATATATTAAAACATCACAGGGGCGCCTGGGTGGCTTAGTTGGTTAAGCCTCCGGCTCTTGGTTTCAGCTCAGGTCATGATTTCATGATTTCGTGGGTTTGGGCCCCGCTTTAGGCTTGCTGGCAGGCATAGCCTGCTTAGGATTCTCTCTCTCCCTCTCTCTGCTCCTCCCCCACTCACACGGTTTCTGTCTCTCTCAAAACAAATAAGAAAACAAACAAACAAACAAACAAACTTAAAAATAAAAACAAAAACATCACAATGTATCGGCATGGGTCATTTTTCATGGCACTTGATAGATTTTTTAATCGAACAGTGGTTTTCAAAGTGTGGTCCCAGACTGGCAGCATCAGTACCACTCACAGGAGGGAAGACGTTAGCTATGTGCATTGTGAGCCCCCTCGGCCACCCATCTAGTGAATAGAAACTCTGGTTACTTCCCAGCAACCTGTATTGTTGTTGTTGTTTTATTGAGAGATGACCGGCATATAATATCATATTACTTTCAGGTGTACAACAGAATGATCTGATATTTGTACACCTTGTGTGTACAAATGTGAAATGATCACCCCAATACGTCTAGTTGACATTTGCCACCTTACATAGTTACATGTGTTTTTCTTTTATGACGTGAACTCTTAAGATCTACTCTCATAGCAGCTTTCAAATATGCAATACAGCACTATTAACTATAGTCACCATGCTGTCCATTATGTCCCTGAAATGTATTTATTTTACAAGTGGAAGTCTGTACCTCTTGACTCCCTTTACCCACTTTGTTCACCTCAGCCCTTTCATCTAACAACCACTGGGCTGTTCTCTGTGTCTATGAGCTTGGTTTTTTGTTTGTTTTTTAGATTCCACGTATAAGTGAGATCATACAGTATGTGTCTTTCTCTGTCTGACTTACTTTACTTGGCACAATGCCCTCAGAGTGCGTCCCTGTTGTCACAGGGGCAAGATTTCCTTCACTATATGTTGAATTGGCTGAATAATATTACATATTAATATATATTTATATATAATACTTGATACATATAATCTGGGTTTTAATAAGCATATGAAAGTTTAAGAACCTCTGTTTTAACAATATAGACCTGTTAGTTCTGGGAATTTCTTCATTATTTCTTTGGAATGTCTGTAACTCCTACTATTTGGATACTGGACCTCTCAGATTGATCCTCCGATTTTATTATTTCTCTCTTGTTGGCCATCTCTTTTTTCTATTTCCTGGGAGATTTCCTCCATGTTATGTTCCAATCCATTACTAAGTGTGTTGTCATGAACCCTTTTCTTTTAACTTTCTTTTTTTTTAATTTTTAATGTTTTAAAAATTTATTTCAGAGAGAGAGACAGCGTGAGCAGGGGAGGGTCAGAGAGAGAGGGAGACACAGAATCTGAAACAGGCTCCGGGCTCTGAGCTGGCTGTCAGCCAAGAGCCCGACGTGGGGCTCGAACCCACAAACCGTGAGATCATGACCTGAGCTGAAGTCAGACGCTTAACCCCATTTTCTTTTAATTTTCAAGAGTGCTTTCATGGTCCCTGTTTTTTCTCTCCTTTTGTGAATGGTTTCATGTTCTTGGTTCTCTGGATGCATGCAGTACCATCTCTCTGGGGATATTAATTTGAAATGTTCTTCTCTCTATATTGTCTCTGTTTCCCCTGATTTCACATTTTCTGTTGTTTTGCTTTGTATCACACTGTAGACTTTCCACAGATGTCTGGTCTGCCTTGGCTGTCCGTTCTATTTGAGAAGGAGGCACTGGACACTCTTGGAAGTGCTCAGTGTGGGCTCGCGGTAGGGCAGTTAGGTGGCTGGCTGGACCCTTTCACTCAGGAGCCCCAAACATCAGGATCAGTGGCATAAGTTTGTTTGTTTTTCTGGAAAGTTCCTTTGGTCTCCTCTCTAGCTTGAAGCCCACCACCTGCTAGAGTCCTAGAGCAGGGTAGAGCATGGGAAGTGGGGAGCAGGGTGTGACAAGCAGGCTGAGGAACACAATTCAGAATGCTGACTTTAGCTCGGTTTTTGTTCCCCTCCTTCTCCACGTCCACCCCCAGGAAAGTGCAACATCTCCAGAATCCATCTTCCTGTTTCCTGAGTCGGGGGGGAGGGGACACATAAGTCATTTGGTTGTGTTGGGTACAGCTGACTTTCCTGACTATCGAATCACTTTTTAAATAGATCTTTGAACTATTTAAGAGAGTTTTCAGACCCCTGTTGTCTAGTTTACCTGCAACTTCCAATTCCTGAGCTTCTCAGGGGTTCTGGGGGAAGAGTTAGCTTGCTTCTTAGAGGTATGGGACTCTGGGTGTTTTGGGCCTGCCTTTCTTAGTCATTTGCCACTTTCTCATCTACTTTCTGTTTTCACGTGATGTGGTCCAGGATTTTAAACGTCTCCTAGTTTAGTTAAAGATGGAGTTTGGATTTCTATTTCTTATTCTCCTTGTCATTTTTTGGGGGTGATTTCTTTAGAGACGTAAAATTTGTTTTTAATGTTTATTTATTTTTGAGATACGGAGAGAGGGACAGAGCGCCAGCAGAGGAGGGGAAGAGAGAAAGGGAAGCAGAGAATCCAAAGCAGGTTCCAGGCTCTGAGCTGTCAGCACAGAGCCTGATGCAGGGCTGTAACCCATGAACCCTGAGATTATGACCTGAGTTGAAGTCAGATCTTAGCCTACTGAGCCACGCAGGCGCCCCAGGGGGTGCTTTTTGAAGGAAAAAGGTGATGGAAAGAGCTTTACTCCGCCATCTTGTGACCGGAAGTCTGAGTGTCTTCTTGAGGTAGATAATACTAATGTCTGTGTCCAACACTTTTGCTCCTCTGACAAAGAGGGTGTGGGTTATCTGCAGAAGGGTGAGCAGGGGGAGGAGGGGAGCTTCAGGAGCTTAGGAGAGCTGCTCTGGGAACTTGATTGGAAACCCCCAGAGATGACAAAGTTTACTCGGCCCTAGGGAGGTCTAGTTGAGGTGAGACAGTGAGAATCAGTGGTGAGTACAGCATGGAATAAGAATGCAGGTAGTGAGCAGTGGGGAGTAAGCCTCAGCTCAGAGGAAGAGACTGAGAGGGGTAAGGGACATTCTAGAAACAGATAAAGGGGCAGCAGAGTGGCTGGCTTTGAGGCAGGCTATTCACCACGAGGCAGAAGAGCATAAGATGAGATCAGATCGACAACCACTAGTCAGATGTTGATTGTGTGCCAGGAGCTGGACCAAGTTTTTCAAAGCAGGCTCAGTGGGGGCAGTGGGAGGAGGGAACCCACAGGAGGAAGGAAAGGAATTTTAAGGTCCCAGCAGGAAGGTCTGATTATCAGATTGGAGGGTGGGGCAGGTCTGAGTGATGATGTTGTCTTGGGTCCAGAGGTGGGAGAGCTGCTCAAGAACAGAAGCAGGGGGGCGCCTGGGTGGCTCAGTCGGTTAAGCGTCCGACTTCGGCTCAGGTCATGATCTTGCGGTTCGTGGGTTCGAGCCCTGCATCGGGCTCTGTGCTGACATCTAGCTCAGAGCCTGGAGCCTGTTTCAGATTATGTGTCTCCCTCTCTCCGAACCTCCCCTGCTCATGCTGTGTATCTCTCTCAGAAATAAATTAAAAAAAAAAAAAGGAAGCCCAAAACAGCATGTCCCTGAGGAGAGTGAGAAATGAGGTGGGGGAAAGGGTTGTGCACTTGCTCAAGTCTCCTGAAGGGAAGACAAATGGGTGGGAGAGGCCAGCCATCTAGATGCATGGCCTCCTGGACACCAAGGAAGGATAGAATTTTAAAAAGGAAGGGTGTGGGGCACCTGGGTGGCTCAGTTGGTTAAGTGTCAGACTGGCTCAGGTCATGATCTCATGGTTCATGGGTTTGAGCCCCTTGTCGGGCTCTGTGCTGGCAGCTCAGAGCCTGGAGCCTGTTTCAGATTGTGTGTCTCCCTCTCTCTGTGACCCTCCCCTACTCATGCACTCTCTCTCTCTCTCAGAAATAAATAAAACATTAAAAATTTTTTTAAATAAATAAAAAAATAAACAGGAAGTGTGGTTGGGATGCCTGGGTGGCTCAGTCAGTTGAATGTCTGACTTTGGCTCAGGTCATTATCTCAGAGTTGGTGGGTTCGAGCCTCACATCGGGCTCTGTGCTGACAGCTCAGAGCCTGGAACCTGCTTCTGATTCTGTACCTCCCTCTCTCTCTCTGCCCCTCCCTCCTTCTCAAAAATAAATAAATTAAGAAAAAAATTTTTTAATGTTTTATTTATTTCTGAGAGAGAAAGAGAGAGGGAGCTGTCAGCACAGAGCCTGACATGGGGCTGGAACCCATGAACCGTGAGATCATGACCTGAGCTGAAGTCTGACGCTTAACGGACTGAGCCACCCAGGTGCCCCCAAAATAAATAAATATAAAAAAGTTTTTAAAAGTTTTAAAAAGGGAAGGTGCTCATTCTAGTCCACTTCAGTATCTACTGAACGTCCATGGGAGCACCTTCCCTAGGTCACAGAGCCTGGGGGTACAATCATAGTGAGGTCTCCTGAAATATATGGCCTCTGGCTCTGATCTCTAACAACCTAGCTTTCAAAACCCACCAGACACTTTCTTGGGTTTTAGGGCTGTTTCACATCTTCTGTCTCGTGGACGTGTGCTGATGTCACCCTCCTGGCCACGCTCGCTGCTCCTGTCACTTGTCACCGCATAGCCCTAGATCTGCACCCGCCAGAGTTCTGTGGCTACAGGCCACAGAAACTAACTCCGGCTAACTTAAGCAGGAAAACAATTCATTGGAAGGTTATCAGGCATCTCATGGATTCGACGGCACTCCCTACCTTTTTTCCTGTGCTGGTGTGCCTTGATTTTATTCCTGAAAGTACCCGTCCTCTACCCAGGCCACAGGAGAGGAATGCTGGTAAGTCTACGCAGCCAGTCAGGGTGCTTCAGCCTCGTGGCCAGCAACTGGTTTAGGCCCCGGCGTGTGATGCTACTCTAGCCAGTGAGACATGGGGGAGCCCACTAGGCCAGGAAGCCTGACAGAGTCACAAGCTGTCGGGAAGTTTAAGTGGAGTCTTGACTTTATTGAAGGGGGAATTAACCCTCCTTGCCTCTGAAAAATGATATACTGGGGCACTTGGGTGGCAGTCGATTAAGCCTCTGACTTCAGCACAGGTCACAATCTCATGGTTTGCGGGTTCGAGCCCTGTGTTGGGCTCTGTGCTGACAGCTCAGAGCCTGGAGCTTGCTTCGGATTCTGTGTCTTCCTCTCGCTCTGCCCCTCTGCTGCTCACGCTCTGTCTCTCTCTCTCTCAAAAATAAATACACATTAAAAAAAAATTTTTTTAAATGATATACTTGCTGATTGATTAAGCACATTTAGTCAGTCTTCTATTGCTTTCAACCAGGAGGTCCTGACTATCACATAAATGCCAAGTATCTGCTGTGGGTGGTTGGTGGGGCGATGGAGGGGAAAATAAGCTGACGGCTGAAAGGGTAACATTAATAAGATTTCAAAATAAAGGAGGCTGATGCATCTTTTGGAGGCACAAGAATTACCTCATAGATAAGAATTGACTGAAAATGCTCGAGAGAAAGGAAAAACTTGGGGAGGAGGTCACCACTCATTAAGCAGATGTTTGCTGTATACCAGACACTGTGAAGGGGCGAAGATACAATGATGGGCAGAAGACAAGATCCCTGGTCCCTGAAATGGTCAGTCCTCAGTCCGGGTGGGTTGGGGAGACAATGATCACGCAAATAACAAAATAAACAGGGTAAGATAATGGAAAGTAATTTTAGGAGGGTGGTTACTTTTGATAGAAGGAAGACCCTTCTGAAAGACGCAAAGGGAGAGCCAGCCAGCCATGTGAATAACAACACAGAGATTCCCCAAAGTGCCTCAGGGCAACAGTTGGTCCGTCCTGGCTGGAAGTACAGCGCTCATTCCAGAAAGGCAAAGAGGTGGTAACAGAGCTGGGCTGGAGGCTCATGCAGGCTAGGAGTGACAGAGTAGCGGGGGCCCTCCCCTGTGGCAGGACAGGCTGGGAACTCAAGTGTCACTGACTTTCTAGAGGCTGGAGAAGATTGAGTGGAGTATTTGGAGGGAGCGCCTGTGGGTTGAAGGAGAGATGCTTGGGGCCAGCAGATGACCCTCTGGTGTCTGAGTGCCCAGCTACTGCCTCCTGTCCCGCCTTGTCCATCCAGTGAGGAGTTCCAACCTGTTCCCTGGGTTTAACATGCCTAGATTTGGGCTGCCATAACAGAATGCCATAGACTAGGTGAGAAATACATTTCTCACAGTTCTGCAGGCTTGGAAGTCCAAGATCAAGGTGCTGGAGCTTCAGTGTCTGGTGAGGGCTTGCTTCCTGGTTCATAGATGGCTGGCTTCTGGCCGTGTCCTCGCGTGGCAGAAGGAGCAAGAGAACCCTCTGGGGTCTCTTTTATAAGAGCATTAATCCTATTCATGAAGGCCTCATGACCTAATCACCTCTCCCAAAGGCCCAACCTCCTGATACCATCGCATCGGGGGTTAGGATCTCAACATGTGAATCTTGTGGGGACACATTTGGTCCATAAAAAAACAGCTCAACCCAATCAATAAGCACGTCCAGAGTGTTGACCTTTTGTGTGGCTTCTGCTTGGAGTTTGTGTAGGGCAGATACAAAGGTAAGACAAAACCTCAAGGAGCTTGCTGGTCAAGGATTCAAGAATACTGCATCTGAAACAATTATCAACAAAACAGCCCCCAGACACCCCAAAGGGTTATAAGCCATGGGTGGCCGTTACAAGCCCCTCGTCACTGCATTGGTCACAACCTCCCAACCTGGCACCAATAGCCCTCTCCTGGCCCATGGGTCCCCTTCTTCCCCTCTGGCTAAGGTTGGCCTATTTTTTACTGAAATTCCCAGACCCCTTTAAGGCTAATTCATCAAGTTTGAGCCTGACGCATGATGTCTGCTCATTCTATGATGCCGTTCCCCAGTCTCCTGGATGTGAAGGAGGAGGAGGGGGGACCAGTCCACCAGACTAGGACTCCTTGGCCCAGAGATGACATTGCCACAGTGGGCCTACCCAGCCCAAGGTCCTAGTTTTTGGGGCGTCCCGAGGCTGAACAAATAAGAAAAATGTTGGCTGCCTACCATATTGGTCTATCGGAGAGGCAGACCACTAGGATTTTTCTCATATTATCTCATTAAATCCACACAACAGTCCTACCCGGTGAGGACTTTATTCCACTGTACGGAGAGAGAGAGTCACCTGTCTGAGTCAAGCCGCTGTCCGGGGCAGCCAAGCTTCGAACCCCAGCAGTCTGACTACAGCATCCCGAGTTGACGCCATTGTGCTGGCCGCCAGACTAGCTTATTCTAGGAATTTCCCTTCTTGCCACAACGTTAAGGACTGAGCTCGAGGCCATTCTGTCTGAGCAGTGTGAACAGAGGGCGTGGGGATCCAAGAGAAGAGGAATTCCAGGAAAGACACTGCCATTTTGGCTATTTTTTTCCTCAATGTTCCCCAGGCAGGGAGCGCTAACTTTTGATTTGCCAGGTGTCTCTCTGTTCTTCTAATTAACACCAGAGTCAGCCTTTAGTCAGAGCCGTCCCTATAGCTGGAATCCATAACCCCGTGGCTCAGGGACCAGTCCTCTGTGAGAGCCAGGGAGGACAAAGCAACTACCAACTCGGGGTGGAGTTTCCTGTGATGATGTTCCCTTTGCCTCAGCTATAAAAAGCTCCAGTATGATCTACCCCGTTTATGGCGGAGGCCAGGGGGGCAGAGTGTGCGGGAGGAGGAAAAAATCAAGCTGAAACAGCTCCTCTTTGCCTCTCTGGATTCTCTTCCAAAATGCTGTCAGCACTGCCAGTTGGAAAATATTTTTCTCCCTCCCTTTGTCTTCTTTCTTATTTAAAAAAAAAAAAAAAAAGCCATCTGGTGTCAAATTCACTCCTGGCACATCATAAAGGGTAGCACTAAAAATGTCCCTAAAAAACTAAAAGCAAAACCACAGCAGTACACATGGGATTTAGTCTCTGCATCCTAGAGTTTCCGAGTTGCCAGGGGCCGCAGAGATCAAACCTTTCCGGGTGCATAGGAGGAAACTGAGGCTAGGGGTGGGGGCAGGGTTAGACCACTCTTTGGAAAACTGTATTGAGTGCCTACCACGTTCGCTAGGTACTCTTTGGCGTGGGAGATTAATCGTGAACAGAAAAGACAAAGATCCCTGCCTTCTTGGAGTTTTCCGTGGGCGGCTCTTGCCGGGTCCTTGGGCCCTGCCTCTGCCCCGCATTCCCGAACGGCCCCGGGGGAGGCCGGGGTGGGAGGCTGCCTTCGGCCGTCCTCCCCCCACGCTGGGCCCGCGGTCGCCCGCGTGGTTGTCACCTCCAGGCTGCGGGTCCGCGGGGACCTCGGGCGGCGCCCGCGTCCGGGGGCCGGGGCGGCTGTTTACATTCGGGCGAAGTTCGCCGCGCGCCGCCCCGGCGCGGTCCCCGGCGGCTGTCGTCGTATCTCCCGCCGCTTCCTCCCGCCGCCGCTGTGGCTCCGCATTCCTCAGGGTTGAGCAACAACTTTCCCTCCGAGGGAGGCTGCGCCCGGGCCAGCAGAGGGGCGGCCGGGGCCTTGGTTACCCCGGGGGCACCCCGGGGCGCGCGGGGCGGGTGCGAGCGCAGCGTGACCCCGGGCTGGGGGGTGGGGGTCCCTGCCCTGGGAGCCGGGGCCGCTGTGGGGCGGGGGGCGAGGCCGGGGCAGGATTGTCCAAGCGCCCGGGGGCGCGGGGAGGGGGGGGGCAGTGGGCCCGACCCTGGCCTTGATCGTGGAGCTAGCGGTCCCCGCTGACCGCCGGATCCGGTGCCCTGCACGGGGTGAGCACGCCAAGTTCGCTTCGCTTTTCTACTCCACGTCCTGAGGATTCTTTGACGGCAGAAGGAGGGGGATTTGTAGTAACTACAGAAGAGAGCTCCTAACCCAGTTCTTGGCCTGAATGTAAATATTTACAGCAATCATATGAATACAGGCACTTGAAATACTCTCTCATGCCTAGTGAACTTCAACGTATCTCCGGAGGGACAAAGTTGATTTCTTACTATTTCCCTTATTTCAGGAACTAGAAAGCCCAGGCACGTAGCTCCATGTCTAGTAGGAGCCAAGAAGGAGTCGGTCCAACGGAGCACCCTCCCTGGCGCCTGCTCAGGTCTCCTGACCTCTCAGGTCAGGCAGAACCCCTGCTGCACCCTCATGGGCCTGAGAAATGGCCGCACTTTCTCTCCTTGGGAGCTGAGTGCCGGAACCAGGAGGGTGGAGTGGGATTAGATCATATTAAGCTGCTACCCACTAAAATATAAGCTCCAGGAAGACAGGGATTTGGCCGTTTTGTTCACTGCAGTATCTTCGGCTCTGAAAACAATGCTTGGCCCCATAGTAGATGCTCAATAAATATTTGTTGGGTGGATGAATGACTAGAGTAATGGTCTTCAGATTCCTAAGAATTAAACATATATTCTCTCCTCTTGCTCCTTTACCTCACCTTTATTTTTTTTATTTTTTATTTTTTAAAAAATGTTTTATTTATTTCTGAGAGAGAGATAGAGACAGAATGAACAGGAGAGAGGGAGACACAGAATCTGAAACAGGCTCCGGGCTCTGAGCTAGCTGTCAGCACAGAGCCCGACACCGGGCTCGAATCCACGAACACTGTGATCATGACCTGAGCCGAAGTCGGACGCTTAACTGACTGAGCCACCCAGGCTCCCCATGTGCCTTTTACATCTTGAGCTTAGGTTTTAAAGTCTGTGTATTGTTTTAGTTTATTTGGAATAATTTTAGACTTACAGAAAAGTTGCAAAGATAGTCTAGAGAGTTCTCATATGCTCCTCACCCAGCTTCCCCCAAAGTTAGTATCTTCGGTAACATCACTGTGGTACATTTGTCAAAATGAAGAAATAACATTGGTGCAATACTATTAACCAAACAACGCACTTTATTTGGATTTCACATGTTTCTACTCGTATCCTTTTTCCTGTTCCAAGACCCGATCTGGGATATCTCTTAGCATTTAGGGCTAGAGGCCTTTTAATATGTAATCCAGATCTCACTGTGTAACGTCTCTCTCGTTGGCAGTGACTCAGGAGGCAGTGTCCCTGGCACTGGACTGAGCTTCCTGTCCTGGGGGCCTAGGAAACACCTTGAGCCCTGAATTTCCTGAGCGATATCAATGGATTGCTCCTGGGTCTGCTCGCGGGCTCTGGTAACATCTGGTACAAATCCATCCAGAGGCCTATACTGGGTCTCCCCTCCTGGCCCTGGGAACCCCTCCACCCTGCACCATGCATATACTGGAAATGGGATGGATATGATGCTTCAGGTGATCTGAGCCAGGTCTGCATTTCCTTTGGGACCTGACTCTTTTCTGTGCCCCTTATCACCTGGTACCCATTCCTTCTTCGTGAGGGACAAAACCCTGTTCTCTCCCCCTCCCAGCCTCATTCTCCTTTTCGCCTCTTACTCCATCCTGGAATCATCTTCAAGCCTGCAATCCTCAGGAAGCAACTTCTATCTCGGGCGATGTTACTTGCTCAAAGCTGACCACTGAGCTAGCCTTGGGATTGGAGATGAATGAAGTAAGGGAGAACCTGCTTATTCAATGGGCAAGGATCTATTGAGCCTGTTGGGGTCACAAAGATGAACAGTTCTGATCTTTGCTCTCCAAGGTCTTACTCTGTAGAGGAAGAGACAGGTAATGTGAACAAATAATGGGGGGGGGGGCAGGCTTTTATAGAGATAACATGTATACACACTTGTGTGGCAGCATAAAGGGGCAGAGGCTGGTTGCATGGGGTGTAGAGGAGCATTGGGACATCTCCTGAAGTCATGCTTGAGTTGGGTCTTGAAAGATGAATAGGAAGTGGTAGGTGCCCAGGAAGGGGGCAGGGAAAGGAGAGAAGGTGGGTGCTCCCAGCAGAAGGGAAAGCAGGTGTGAACGTGCAGGCACGTCTGAGAGCAGAGTGTTTACGGGAACCGCAGGGTGGCCCAGTGTGGCTGGGACTGGGGGGCCTGTGGGAGATGGTGGGAGGGAGCCGTGCTGGTAAGCAGAGACCGGGTCTTAGGTTCCGCAGTAAGGAGTTTAAGCTTTGTTCAACTGGTGGTGAGGGCTAGGAGCCCATTCATTGGAACCTGGGCTCCCGGCAAGAAGTAATGGGGTCTGAAACAGGGCTGTGGGGCTGGGGCGAGGGGACAGACACCAGCAAAACTTAGAGGCAGGGCTCGGTGAATGGATAGTGGAGTAGAGTAAGCAGTAAGAGGAGTTAGGGTGACTTCGGAGTTCTGGTTTGCAGGATGAAGAGGAGAGAGACTGAGGGGGAAGAGGAATGAGCTGGAGTGGTTTCCTCTACACACGCATGTGCATCCTGAGTAGGGGTGAGGATGGGTTATGCGAACGCAGGTGGCCTGGCTGGGCCCCAGCCCGCTTGCCCGGAGGCGGACTGTCTTAGAGCAGGGAGGCAGTTGCAGAAGAACAGGCAGCTGAAGGTTGTGTTTCTAGGGGGTTCCAACCTGGGAGACATTGGTGGGGACGAGGGGAGTGGGGAGTGGGGAGGAGGGGGTCTGGAGAAGATGGGGTGGGGAATGAGAAGGGGAGCGGTTTGGTTCAGGTGACTGAGGAGAAGGTCACCAAGTCATTCCGGATGCAGAAGCCAGAGGAGGCCTCAGCACCCTCCTCTGATCTGGGCACTGAGTAGGTGGGACCAGGCGGTCCACGGGGCCCTGAGTGAACCCTCAGAACTAAGGAGGCGAGTGAGTGCTTCTCCCCTGTCTTTGGGCATTTCAGGACCTGCTGGAATTCCGGAAGCGGCTGAAGTTCACCTGAAGGCCGCTCCCTTTGGTTGTGGAAGAGCCAGAGGCGGCTGAAAACATCCATGTGGGGGCGCCTGGCTGGCTCAGGAAGGAGGAGCCTGTGACTCTTGATCTTGGGGCTGTGAGTTTGAGCCCCACAGTGGGTATAGAGATTACTTAAATAAATACTTCAATAAGCAAATATTAAAAAACAACAACAACCAGGCACCGATGTAGACAGTTCAAGTAGCTAGGAAGGGAATTGTGGCAGATTTTTAATTACCATCCCTTTGATTTTTAGCTGAGGACTGTCAACAATTATGAATATCTGCAATTGTATGTATATATATACATATACATATATGTGTGTGTATGTATATATGTGTGTGTATGTGTGTGTATATATACACACACATACACACACACACACACACACACACACACCCCTATATCTCCACATGTATATGACCCAGGAGCTGAGGCTCCTGGGTCAGAGATGAGGGACATGTTATTGTTCACAGCAATAGTAGTAGAACAGGCTCAGCCTCAATTCCCATAGGCCTCACAAAGAGGGCCAGGTGATGCCTGGGTACACGCAGGTTGCATTTCAGGAGAGGAAGGCAAACTTGGGGGAAACAAAATCTTTTAGAATGGGCAGCACGTCTGTCCTTTGCTCTGGAGGAAGGCACTCTATACCTTCTGTGGATGTTTGCTATCCTGGAAATGAGAGCCTGGAGCAAAGGACAGTGAGTGTTTCACTTGTAAGACAAAAAGAAATGGAATAGAACCGCGAAGAACTGTCTGCCGACAAACACACGGCCATGGGAAGCAAACAATACATTTCTCAGTCTCTCTTACACCTAGGTATA
The DNA here is from genome assembly GCF_003009895.1 of Hyaena hyaena. Lineage (NCBI taxonomy): Eukaryota > Metazoa > Chordata > Mammalia > Carnivora > Hyaenidae > Hyaena > Hyaena hyaena. The sequence continues at coordinate 471,105 of NW_024081192.1, forward strand.
ACCATCTAAGTCGTGGTCTATTAAGTATAAGCTTTGGTGCGATAGCTTCAGGGAAATTGCAAAATATGGCTGGCATGTACCCTGGGCCCCTTCTTCCCATCTTTTATTCCGAATGGCTGGAATGTGGACGTGATGTTGGAGTGTGAGCAGCCGCGTTGGGCCAGGAGTGGCGTGTAGGGGCTAAGGATGGTAGAGTTGCGAGATGCAAGGGGCCTAGGTCTCTAATGGTTTTGGAAGCTACAAACTAGGTCTGTGCTGATTATCTTCAGATGTCTTTAGGCGAGGGGAAAATAAACTTCCATCTTTTTTTTTATTTTTGGTTTATGCAGCCAAATTTGATTCTGACTGAACAGGGCTAGCACAGAGGAAGACCAACGGAGGGTTAAACCTGTCAGCAGAGAGAAGGGTCAGGGGCACTTTTCGCCCTTCCCCTCGCCTCAGCCTCAGCAGTGACAGGGGGAGGGAATGGGGAGTCACCTCTGGCTTGTTCACCACCCACTGGCAATGCCCCATTCACAAGGGGGCCCAAGCTGGCCACGCGACCCAGCAGCGTCCATTTGAAGGCAGCAAGCAACAAGCCGGCTCCATTCACAAACCCTGTCCTCCTTTGAAAACCAATCACCATGCAAAGCGTGACTGGGTGGTGGCCAGCACTGGCCCATCTGTCACGCCCTTTCAGAGAGCCGGGGGAAGGCAGCCCCTTCCCTTTGTACCCCAGGGACACGCACTGTAAGGAGATCACAGTGCCTACTGAATTATTCAGCGCTGCCCTGAGTGTCAGTTTTATTATAAACATGCAGATTGCTCCGGGCTCCAAACTTCCAACCCTCCAGCACCGTCTCCCTCCAGGATTTTTCACAGGCTGCTTTGTGCCTCCGACTCTAGGCTCCCCGGGTCTTGCCGGCCTAATTTGCCTTTGACTGGTTCGGTCCTGCCGCCAGGCGGTGAAGGCCTCCGCGCCCTCTAGCCCTCTACCCTGGGCTCCTTCAGGCCCCATTCTTTGCTCTTCGAGACCGTCTCCCACCCCCACCCCAGCAGTCCTGCCTCCGGGCCTCACCGCCCAAGCTGGTGACATCACACTCTCCCGAGTGCCTGCCTGTTGGGGACATGTTAATAACAGGTTCCTCCTCTTCCGTGGGCCTCCCTCTAGTCCGGTCCTTGCGAGGCTTTCCCATCTCACCTCCCGTCCCCACGTTCTGCCCCACGCCGGTGCTCTCCCCTTCCCCACAGGTCCCCGGTTCTCCCTGGAGTTGGTCTGGAGAATACCCCCCCCCCCAGCTGGTAATGAGGCAGAGATGGTAATGCACATTTAAGAGTAATGAAATGCAGTGATATTTCAGGCCTGACAGACCTATTTCTGGCAGCCTTAGAATTAAAGTGTGAGGCTTTGTACCTGCAGCTGCTACTAGGAGCCTTCAGAGTTTTTCTAAAGATGTGAATAAAGCTTCCAGGGTTTTCGGCTCAGATCACTGGGGCTATTTATCCTGCTGCTGCTTTCATTGTACCTTTTTATTTGAAATTTTAGAGCTCTTAGATGAAGGAAACACAGCAGCAAGTGCAAAGCATACAAAATATCCTGGTGGGGGGGAATGTCCTGGTTTTTCTCTGCGATTGTCCATGCGGCTCTGAGGAGCAAGAGCGGCTCACGGGGCTTCCTCAAGCGGGGAGCAGGGGAGCGTTGCCTCTGTCTCCCCTTTGAGGGGGGGTCCTCTTGGATTCTTGCCCCGTTGCAGGGAATGCGGCCTCTTGAGAAAGCTCTAGGAGGGAGTCCATGCCACCTAGATTGATGGGGCTGGGCGTGGGCTGGCCCTTCCCCCCTCCCCCCCTCAAGGCTCTGAGCTGAGTATATGCGGCCCGTTGGGGAATGTGGTAGAAAGAAGTAGATGCACTCTGGGCCAACAGTGAGAGCTCATTTTCCAGACTTCAGCCAGAAAAGCCAGGCTGCTAATCCCCGTTTCTGCACCCGACTCCATCCCACCATGGCCACCGGGGAGGTTGGAGCCGTCCGTGAGGAGGGGCCGTGGAGGGCGGTGGTGCCAGGCATGCGCTCTGCCGTAGCACAGACCCGGGGGTACCTCCTGGCTCTGTGCGCCAGCTGAAGTCCCCAGGGCAAACCACTCACCTTTTTGGGACGTTGGTTTCCCCGCCTGTAAAACGGGGACAATGACACATCGTTTATTGTCCTTGGGATATATGTGAGGCACCTGCCACATATGAAGTTGCGGTGTCTACTATTAATATTGAAGTTGTCACTGGAGTGAGGATAGCTAGGCTTCCTTCCTGGCACTGCCACTCATGGGCTAAGTCCTTTCCCCCCCGGGAGAGTGGAAAGGGAAGGTCCTTTGGGGTCAGACAGAACCAGGTTCCAACGCCAGCTCCCCCATTTTCTGGCTTTGTGAGCATGGGTAGGTTGCTTAACCTCCTGGATCCTGATTTCCTCATCTGAGAAAATAGCGATAATAAGCACTTACCTCAAAGAGTCGTGGTGAGGATTAATTAGATGAGATAATTTTTATAAAGAATCTACACAGGGGTGCCTGGTTGGCTTAGTTAAGCATCCAACTCTTTAAAAAAATATTTTTAAATATTTATTTATTTGAGAGAGAGAGAAAGAGCACAAGCAGGGGAGACGCAGAGAGAGGAGACAGGCTCCAGGCTCTGAGTGGTCGGCACTGCGCCCCACAGAGGTGGGGCTGGAACTCACGAACCATGAGGTCATGACCTGAGCTGAAGTCAGATGCTTAACTGACTGAGCCACCTGGGTGCCCCAAGCATCCAACTCTTGATCTCACTCAGGTGTTGATCTCAGGATCATGGGTTCAAGCCCTGTGTTGGGCTCCACACTGGGTGTGGAGCCTACTTAAAAAAAAAAAAAAAAAAAAATCCACACAGCGCCTGGCCTATAGTAGGTGGTGTATAAATAATGGCCACCTTCCCTCTCCCTTCTCTCCCCCTGCTTTTGTTCAAAGAAGGGAAGTTTCAGATCCAGGCAGCAGTTCACAGGAAATGCAGGAGGAAGACAAGCATGTCAAATGATAGCAGGGAGATACCACTGGTGAAACCTAGAATTTGGGAAATTCCAGAGGAGAGATGATCCAGAATCTTCAACTGGTAAATGGCAAGAGAGAGAAAGAGGGAGAACCACATGGAATGTGTGGACCCTGTTTGGATCCTGATTCAAACAAACCAACTGGGAAAAAATAAGAGACCATTAAGGAAATTATGTGAATGGCTGGATATTTGATCACGTTAAGTAATTGTTAATTTTTTAGATGTGATACTGGGATGGTAGTTATGGTTTAAAAAAAGTATTGTTTACCTGTTTTTCTTAATTAAAATTTTTTTAATGTTTATTTTTGAGACAGAGAGAGAGAGTTGGGGAGGGGAAGAGAGAGAGGGAAACATGGAATCTGAAGCAGGCTCCAGGCTCTGAGCTGTCAGCACACAGCCCAACTTGTGAGGCTTGAACTCACAAACCACAAGATCATGACCTGAGCCGAAGTCAGACGCTTAACCAGCTGAGCCACTCAAGCTCCCACCTCCCGTTTTTTTTTTTTTAATTTTTAATGTTTTATTTATTTTTGAGAGAGAGATAGAGACAGCGTGAGCAGGGGAGGGTCAGAGAGAGAGGGAGACACAGAATTAGAAGCAGGCTCCAGGCTCTGAGCTGGCAGTCAGCACAGAGCCCGACGTGGGGCCCGAACCCACGAACCGTGAGATCATGACCTGAGCTGAAGTCGGACGCTTAACCGACTGAGCCACCCAGGTGCCCCCCACCTCTCGTTTTTTAAATGTTTATTTCTTAGAGCAAAAGAGCACTAATGGGGAAAGGGCAAGAGAGGGAGCTGGAGGACCCAAAGCAGGCTCTGCACTGCCAGCTGACCCCGATGCAGGGCTTGAACTCACCAACCTCATGAGCTGTGAGATCATGACCTGAGCTGAAGTCGAACACTTGACGAACAGAGCCAGCCAGGCGCCCCCAGAGTATTTATCTTTTAGAACACATAGAGAAGAAATTACAGATTTCTGGTAATTGGGATTTGCTTTAAAGTAATGTAGTGGAGGGGCACCTGGGTGGCTCAGTCCGTTAAGTGCCTAACTTCGGCTCAGGTCATGATTTCGCAGTTTGTGAGTTCAAGCCCCGCATCAGGCTCTGTGCTGACAGCTCAGAGTCTGGAGCCTGCTTCTGATTCTGCATCTCCCTCTCTCTGCCCCTCCCCTGCTCATGCGCTGTCTCTCTCTCAAAAATAAATAAATATTAAAAAAAAAAAGTAATGTAGTGGAGCGAAGCAGGGCTGGGGGCATTGACGAAGCGACATTGGCCTCGTGCAGAGAATGATTAAAGCTGGGTGATGGTAGATGGGGGTTTGTTAAACTATTTTCTCTACTCTTGTATATGTTTGACTATTTTCATTAAAGAAAAAAAAAGGCAGTGATCCTTTCTACATGGGAAGTGTCTTCTCCCATCTGTTTCTTCCTCGGCATCTTCCCAGCCCCGCCCTCGACTCTTGCTGTCTTATCCTTGCCTGGACTCTGGTATAACAGCCTCCTATCGCCTCACAGACTGTGGTCTCTCTCCCTTCCAATCTCCTTCCCATTCTGCCACCAAGTTATCTCCCTACAACACAAATCAGATCACATTACCTACTTGTTTAAAAACCTTTTGGTCGCTCCTTATTGCCAATTGTCTATTAGAGCATAAAGTCCTTATTATCATGATACTCAAAGCATCTCACAGTGCAAACTCAGCCTTCCTGCCTGGCTCCAGTTCTGGCCCAGTCCTCGAGCCCTCACGAAGCTTGGCTTTGGTCACACTGGCCAGACACTTTCTGGCCTCTGTGACTTCTCTTATACGGCTGTGTTTGGCAGTTCCTCTCCCTTGACCCTAACTTCACTTACTGAAGACTAAGATGTTTTTCAAAGCTCAGTTCAAATGTCATTCGTCTTCATGCTTTCTGGAAGTCTTTACAGTGTTCACCAGATAGCTCTGCCTCTCTGCCTTCTGGCATATCTTCTGGTAGATCTCACTTCCTGGCTTTCAGAGGTTGGATGGGACCATGTGACCAGTTTTAGCCAATGAAGTATAAGTGGAAGTCATACATTTCACTCGTGGGCCAAGAATTCAATTGCGAATTCAAAACCCTCTGGAGCTCTGTTTCCCTCTGGCTCAGCAATATCCAGATATCAGCTGCTCCATCAGGCTGGGTTCTGGCTCGAGCATAATGCCATAGATTAGAACCTCCTGTCCACCTTGAGGGCTATGCAGGGTGGGATAAATCAGTCTGAGGGGTTGTTTGTTTCTTCAGCATAACCTTGTCTGCCCTGACTAATAATTCTTCCCTCTCTTAGAATCCATTGTGCTATTCTCTGTACTTTTGCATTATCACCCCGTGTGGGTAACATGTGTGGATGATATAGCCCTTCGGGTAAGGAGTTCTACTTTATGGCCTTTGCATCTGGTCCCTAGCCCTTGACATGATGTCCTGCAGAGCAGAGGCATGAACTGCATGCCCAACAGTCCGTAGTTTTGGTTGTATAGGTGGAGTGTGCACAGGGATTAAGATGCCCCATTCTTGTGAGGGGCTCCCCATACTCATTAGTCATGGAATCATCATGGTTTGGAGGTGGAGCCAGAATCTGGCTTGATGTTCTCAATGGATGGTATGCCCAGCCCCCGGCAATGGATCAATACTTGTCCAAGGCATTCATGATAATCCCTTTCCCTTGTGGTTATGATTAGTTTACACATGGGCCCACAGGCTAGTTCCAGATGATGAGATATAAGGGGAAGTCTCATTATGTCCTTGAAAAGCAGAAAGAGAGATGAGAGATGCAACTAGTCTGTCCCAATTTGGATCTCCCTGAAAGCAGAGACCGAGAGAGGACTCGAATGCTAACCATTTATGTGGGAGGGAACCCCGGGGAGCAGGGCAGAGAAAGTAGAGAGGGTGAAATGGGAAAGGAAGACAAGCCAGTAAAGGGTGAGCTTCTGAGCTTGTTCATTGAGGCTCAATCCTGCTGGGGACCTACTGAAGGACATCAGAATTGTCCCCAAATGGCAGGAGGCAAGGGCATTTATCAAATGACTTTCATTGGTTGCCAATTGCCCCTAACTATACTGGAACTTGATGTTCACTGGTGACTTCTCAGTGACCAGAAGCCAATGGTCACATTTCATCCAATTCCTCCTTTGCTGTGTGCTCCTCCACTTTCTGCTCCTGACCTCTTTTCTGTCTTGGCTTCTAGGATAGGTGTCCCTCTCAGGCTTCTCTGCAGCCTCTCTGGCCATGTCTTTTTTTATTTGCTGCCCAGGCTTCTTTTCCTTCTTCTACTCTGTAGATGAGATCTCCTGAATTCTATTCTGGTCTTCCCCACTTCTTCTACCCACTCTCACTGGGCAAATCGATTCATGAAATGGTTTCAACTGTTACTGCTGTGGTGCCAGCTCCCAAATCCACTCCCCACTTTCTTTCCTGATTTCTGCGGGCTTGTATCTATTCATCTATCCAACAGGTATTTATTGAGTGGTTTAAATATGCCAGGAGTTGGGGAGCGCCTGGGTGGCTTAGTCGGTTAAACGTCTGACTTTCGCTTAGGTCATGATCTCGCGGTTCGTGGGTTCGAGCCCCGCGTCGGGCTCTGTGCTGACTGCCAGCTCAGAGCCTGGAGCCTATTTCAGAGTCTGTGTCTCCCTCTCTCTCTGACCCTCCCCTGCTCACTCTGTCTCTCTCTCTCTCTCTCTCCTAGAAATAAATAAAACATTTAAAAATAAAATAAATATTCCAGGAGTTGGGATAGAGCGGTAAACAGGAACTCACCTTCTAGGAGCGCTAGACAATGTGGAGCTAAGGAACAAAATTCAAATAAATAAGTAAGTAAGCCAGATGATTTTGGACAGTGATAAGTGTTATGCGGGCAATAAAACATGTCGGCATGACAGAGCTTGAGTGTGTGTATTTGTACTATTTTACAGTGACTGCTTAAGGGGGTGGCATCTGGCATACCTTGGAGATATTGCTGGCTTGGTTCAACACCACCTTAATAAAAGGAATATTGCAATAAAGGGAATATCACAATAAAGTGAGTCAAATGAATATTTTTGGTTTCCCAGTACATATGAAAGTTGTGTTTACACCACACTGTAGTCGATGAAGTGTGCAAGAACATTGTATCTAAAAAAGACCCCTGTGCTTACCTTAACTAAAAAATATTTTATGGCTAAGAAATGCTAACCATCAGCTGAGCTTTCAGCAAGTCATAATCCTTTTGCTGGTGAGGGGCCTTGCCTCGATGTTGGTGGCTGCTGACTGATCAGGGTGGTGGGTGCTGAAGGTTAGGATGGCGGTGGAAATTTCTTAAAATGAGATCATAATAAGATTTGTTGCATCGCCTGCCTCTTTCCTTCACGAATGATTTCTCTGTAGCATGTGATGCTGCCGGATAGCACTTTACCCCCAGTAGAACTTCTTTTAAAACTTGAGTCAGTCCTCTCAAATCCTGCTGCAGCTTGATCAACCAAGTTTATGTAAGTCTCTTCTTGTCATGTCAGCAGTCTTCACAGTGTCTTCACCAGGAGTAAAGTCCATCTCAAGAACCCACTTTGTTTGCTCATCCCTAGGAAGCAACTTCTCAGCTGGGAAAGGTTTATCATGAGATTGCAGCCATTCGGTCCCGTCTTTGGACTCCACTTCTCATTCCAGCTCTTGGTATTTCCACCACATCTGCAGTGACTTCCTCCACTGAGGGCTTGAGCCCTTCAAAGTCATCCTTGAGTGTTGGAATCAACTTCTCCCAAACTCCAGTGGATGTTGATATTTTGACCTCTTCCCATGAATCACGAATGTTCTTAATGGCATCTAGAAGGCTTAATCCTTTCCAGAAGATATTCAATTTACTTGGTCCAGATCCATCAGATGAATCACTATCTATGGCAGCTCTAGCCTTTCAAGATGTATTTATTAAGTAATAAGACTTGAAAATAAAAAATCACTCCTTAGTCCATGGGCTGCAGAATGGACGTTGTGTTAGCAGGCATGAAAACAACATTTGTCTCATTGGACATCTCCATCAGAGCTCTTGGGTGACTGGGTCCATTGTTGATGAATAGTAATATGTTGAAAGGAATCTTTTTTTTTCCCTCTGAGCAATAGGTCTCAACAGTGGGCTTAAAACAGTCAATAAGCCATGTTGTAGAACAGTTGTGCTGTCATCCAGGTACCACTGTCCCATTCACAGAGCACAGAGTAGAATCAGCACAATTCTTAAGGGCTCTAGATTTTCAGAGTGGTCAATGAGCATTAGCTTCAACTACAAGTCATCAGTTGCATTAGCCATAACAAGACAGTCTGTGCTTTGAAGCTTTGGCACTGACTTCTCCTCTCTAGCTCTAAAAGTGCTAGAGAGTATCTTCTTATAAAGGCTGTTTCATCTACATTGTTTAGTGTAGCCACCTTCATTAACGATCTTAGTTACATCTTCTGGATAACTGGCCACAGCTTCTATGTCTTCACTTCCTGCTTCACCTTGTACTTTTATGTTATAGAGATGACTTCTTTCCTTAAACCCTATGAATCAACCTCTGCTAGCTTCAGACTTTTCTTCTGCAGCTTCCTCACCTCTCTCAGCCTTAATGGAATGGAAGAGACTTAGGGCTTTGCTCTGGATTAGGCTTTGGCTTAAGGGGAATGTGGTGGCTGGTTCAATCTTCTATCTAAACTGCTAAACTTTCTCCATATCAGCAATAAGGCTGTTTCATGTTTTTATCATTCACATATTCACTGGAGTAGCATTTCATTTCCTTCAAGAACTTTTCCTTTTGCATTCACAACTTGGCTAACTGGTGCAAGAGGCCTAGCTTTCAGCCTGTCTTGGTTTTTTGACATGCTTTCCTCACAAACTTTAATCATTTCTAGCTTTTGGTGTAAACAGAGAGACATGGAACTCTTCCTTTCACTTGACCGCTTAGAGGCCATTGTAGGGTTATTCATTGGTCTAATTTCAGTATCATTGCACTGCAGGGAGTAGAGAGGCCGGAGAAGAGGGAGAGAGATAGGAGCATGGGCTTGGTCTGTGGAACAGTCAGAACACACACAACATTTATTGATTAAGTTTGTCATCTTCCATGGATGTGGTTCGTGGCACCCCAAAACAATTACAGTAGTAACATCAAAAGTCACTGATCACAGATTACCATGGCAAACATAGTAATACTGAAGAAGTTTGAAATATTGCGAGAATCACCAAAATGTGACATAGAGACACGAAGTGGAAGAATGGCACCAACAGACTTGCTCCATGCAGGGCGGCCACAAACCTTCAGTTTGTAAAAAAAAACCACGATATCTGCAAAAGGCAGTGAAGCGAAGTGCAGTAAAATGAGGTATGCCTGTCGTGGTGTCTGTCATCTGCAGCTGGACAAGTGCAAAGGTCATAAACTTATTAGTGTGCTTGGGGATGAGAAGGAAGGCCAGCGTGGCTGGAGCTCTGTCACCACAAGGTCGCATGGTGTGAGATAAGATCAGAGAAATGGCAGGGGCCAGGTCAAGTACAGCAAGGTAGCAAGCTTTTGATAATATCCCCAGGTGATACCTATGTATACTTTTGCACACATTAGAGAACAGCTGGGGAAGATGGAGAAGAGATCTTGCCACTGAAGAGAAACTCTATAAAAAGTCATTCCTGGGGCACTGGGGTGGCTCAGTCCGTTAAGTGTCTGACTCTTGATTTCAGCTCAGGGCACGATCTCATAGTTCGTGAGTTTGAGCCCCGTGTCAGGCTCTGTGCTGACAGTGCAGAGCCTGCTTGGGATTCTCTCCCTCCCTCTCTCTGTCCCTTCTCTGCTCTCTCTCACTAAAATAAATAACTAAACTTAAGAAAAATAGATATTCTTTAAGAGTGGTTCTGGAAAGTGTGAAACACACAAAAGTTTTCAATACTGCCACAATGGCTGTGTGCCCATCACCCACCTTCAATACCGTCAAGTTAATTTTACAAAGGAAACTGAAAGTAGTAGCCAGGAACGTAGGAGGGAAACCAGGGAAGTACAGTGTCTGGGAAGAATGTCAGAGAGAGACAGAGACAGAGACAGACAGAAGGACACAGAGAGAGGAATGAAGGCAGAAAGGTCCTGGATGCTTAGCAGAGGTCATATCCCTGTGCCCCCATGGGTGCCCCGCAGTGAACAATGGCGGTTAACATGCCGGCAGCTTCCCTTCAACCTGCTTCTCCTCTTGTTTCCTTTGTCAGAAAGTCTTCAGGGGCTGCTGTGTGGGATGAGGGCAGGGGCTAAGGTTTGGATGTGGGTTCAAGGAGTTTAGCGGGAGTGATGGGGGAGCAGGGAGAGAGAGGCAGGAAGAAGCAAAAGCCATGAAGAGTGTGTTACTGGGCTGGCCACCACTGTGGGCAGCTGGGGCTCAAGCTGGTTAATCACAGCCCTGAGGTACTGGGCTGGGTGCAATGTATCTCCAGTGAACTCTCAGCCCCGTTTCTGAAGGGCTGTGCTAGGAGCATTGACCTCCTGCATTCTGGGGCCGCCCTGCACCTGGCTGAGGGAGCTCACCTCGCTTCATGTAAGCCAGACATGTGGGGGCCACCGAGGAGGGCTGCTGTCAGCGCACGGGGGACCGTCTGCTTCAGCTGCAGCCCAGTCCGAGGTGGGCAGCAGACACAGAGTGTGGGGCACCCGAAGTCGTCTGCTGCAGCTCCTGCCGCCTCCAAGATGGGATCTGAACTCCTTACTGCGACTCTGGCCTCCCTCTCGTACCCAGTCCAGGAACCTGGGAGTCATTCTCAATGCTTCCCTATCACCCTCTCCTTTGTTTGCCTCTGCTGTCACCCCCTTAGAGCAGATGGTCATTCTTTTTTTTTTTTTTTAATGTTTTATTTATTTCTAGGAGAGAGTGAGAGAGACAGCGTGAGCAGGGGAGGGTCAGAGAGAGAGGGAGTCACAGACTGAAACAGGCTCCAGGCTCTGAGCTGGCAGTCAGCACAGAGCCCGACGCGGGGCTCGAACCCACGAACCGCGAGATTATGACCTAAGCGAAACTCGGACGCTTAACCGACTAAGCCACCCAGGCGTCCCGAGCAGATGGTCATTCTTGAGGGCCGTGATGATGACCTCTTTGCCTTTAATGAAGTACCAGTGATCCCAGATAAGTGATGTACTCTGAAAAGTTTAGGGTGCTGTAAGCACGAAGGAGGGCACCGAAGAGTATAGAACTTAGCACCAGAGGCTCAGGGCAAGCTTTCAGGAAGAGGTGATAACGAAGCTGGGACCTGAGGATGGAGGAGGAATCAGCCAAGCTTAGAGGGTTCAGACAAAGGGAAAAGCAAGTGTGGATCCTCAAGAAGAGGAGAGCAAGTGTAAGACACTCGAGGGAGGTCAGTTCATTCAGAACGTGGGGGAGCAGAAGAGACAGGGGTCGGGGGTAAATAGTGGCCAAATCACACAGCCTTATGAACCAAATCTGGTAAGCCTTATGAACAAGCATTGACTTTATTCAAATGGAAACGGGAAGCCTGAGGGATTTAAAGCCGGAGAGTGCTGGGATGGAATCAGAGTTTAGTGAGATCACTTCAGTGTGAGTATAGAAAACAATACATGAATCACACAAGATTAGAGGGACAGAGAAGTTGTGGGAAGGGGACAGTTGACCAGGCAAGAGAGGATGATGTACTGGCAGTGGGGAGAGACAGAAATGGATGAACTGGGGAGGTATTTAGAGGACGACTCAGAAGGACATGGGGGTGGGAAACGAGAGCCCAGGAGAAGTCGGACGATGCCCAGGCTTCCGGCTTGGCAGATGGGAGGTGTTCGTTAGCACAGGGTATGATATGTTGTAGCAAAAAACAAGTCTCTAGTCTTGGTAGTTTCATCTCACGAAAGTTTACTTCTCATTCTTGCTGTGTATCCATCACAGATTGTTAAGGGAGTTTCTTGTTATCGAGGACCAGTGTGACGGAACCTGTGTCTCAGTACATGTTTCCACAGTCACTTGAGGCAGCAAAAAGGGATGTGGTAAATCCCTTACAATTAGCATCCAGGGCTCTTTAGCCAAAACAAGTTGCATAGCCTCCCCTCATTTCAAGGGGGCAGGTAAATGCAGTCTCCGTATATGACCTGCAGTGGGGGGACTGGACATGTTACATGAACATTGGTGACTGCCGCGGGTAGAGAGTGACGGTGGCATTCACTGAGATGGGGAAGCAGGTGGGACCGGGTCTAGGATCTTGCACCTCTCCAGCACCTTGTGGCCAGAATTCTTGTTCTAAAACAAAAGTTTCATGTCATTCTTTGGCTCAAATCTCTTTAAAAAAAAAAAAAAAGTTGGGGGGGTGGTGGCTTGTGGGTGGCTCAGTTGGTTAAGCATCTGACTTTGGCTCCGGTCATGATCTCAGGTCATGAAACAGGTCATGATCTCACGGTTTGGGTCCAAGCCCCACATCAGGCTCTCTGCTGTCAGCATGGAGCCCACTTTGGATCTTCTGTCCCCTTCTTTCTCTGCCCCTCCCTGCTCTCAAAATAAATAAACATCAAAAAAAAAAAATCTCTTTAGAAGCTCGCTGTGACTTACCTGGTAATTTTATGAACCCATAGTGTGGTCCTGGACCATAGCACTTGCCTACCTGTCCAGCTCCATCCACTGGTATTTCTCTCTACGCCAGACACTCCCTCTCCCCCTTTATTCCCCAACAGGATGTGGTGAGTTCTGAATATGCCTGACTTTCTCAGCCTCCATACCCTCCTGCATGCTTTTTTCTCTGCCTCGAATGCCTTCCTTCATCCTTTGCCTCCCTATCTATCTGGAAAGCTTCTATTCCTCCTTTGAGAAACCTTCCTACAGGTATCCAGGCACTCTTAAGAGCACGCTCTTTTATTCTGCTGGCTAATGTTATCCCTCTTTCTGTTTCAGTCCTAACTTCATTTTGATCATACCACTTAGGTGCCTGTTTCCCTCTGCACGTGGCTTCTAAACTCCTTGTTTGTTGTCTACTCAGTAGCCATTCTCTATTCCTGCCACAGCTGTGGCTTCCCTTTAGAGGATTTCACTTATTCCCAACCAAGGGATTCAGGTAGGATGGACTCTTCCCCCCAACTATCCCTTAGCTAATCAGCACACTGGCCAGAGTAACTGGTTCAGGGATGGGCACTTGTCCCATTTTAAATGAATGCGAGAGTATGAGTCTTAGGACATGTAAGGTAGTTACTAGTATGAGGATGTGAGTCGGGAATCGCTGGCGCCACTTTACGACTGCAGTGAGAGAACCTGGAGCTGCTAGAAGGCCACGATATGAAACATGGTGATGAAACCACCATGAGAGGCTGTGTGGCAAAGGAGGGGGGAGTTGAGTCCTTGGGGATATTGTGTAAGTTCTTGGATCAAGCCTTGCTCAAAGCCAGCTCTTCCTCGGGACTTTAGAGTTATGTGAGCCAATAAATTCTCTTTACTGCTTAAGCCCAATGAGTTGGATTTTTGTTAATTGCAACCTAGAGAGTCCTAGCTAGTATAGAAGTTAGTAGCATGAGTGGGGGAGAGATTTCAAGAGGCAGGACCCCCAAGATGGAATTGATTCAACCAAAGAGGTAAGATGAAGGGCAGTGAGAACCCCTTTATCTTGAGTTGAGAAATTGGTAATCTGATTTAGCTAGTTATACAGTTTCCTATTATATATATCTTGGGATGCAGATCATATGCCTACTGTGGCTGTAGCTAGGATTCTGGAAACTGGCTGGACTGGAAAATCCAAAAACCTTTGCCCCAAGTGATGTTACCATAAGCAGAAACAGGGGTGGGGGAATGCATTGCATGAGAAAAGACTGGGATTAATTCTGCTCCCTCGCCCTTTCTTAAGCATCTACTGTTTTTTACTACCTCCAAGACAAAGGGAACTGTCAATCCCACCAGAGATGTAGGTGGGATATAGCTTATAGGTAAGGACCAGACTTAAGGTACCTCCCCAGTTGTTCTAAGGTACAGTTCAAGATTAAGTGTAAGGTTGAGTGTCAGGAAGACCACCAAAGCCTGTTGCTTAGAGAAAGAAATAACCATACCAGCTTCTGGACCCAGCATAGTCTCGGAAACATCTCTGGTCTTATATATGAGCTCATAGAATACACTAGAAGAAAAGACTAGAAGCCTACCGAGGAAGTTACAGTGCCAAAGAAGCTCTAAGCCCAGATGACGGTAGCTAGAGACTTTTCAACTCTTAGGTCCTTAAACACAGTGAATCAACCTTCATAGAAATAAGACATTAAAGCAATAATTCTGGCACTTTTTGTGGACATAAGAATTTTATTAAAAGTACCAATTTTAGGGATGCCTGGGTGGCTTAGTCAGTTGAGCATCTGACTCTTGTTTTTGGCTCAGGTCATGATCCCAGGGTCATGGGATCGAACCCCACATTGGTCTCCATGCTGAGAGTGGAGCCTGTTTTGGCCTCCCTCTCTCTCCCTCTGCCCTTCTTCCCACTTAAAAAAAGTATCAACTTTGGGGCCTTATCCTCCCTTCGTCCGCCAAATAGGACTCCTTTTATCTGGGATTGGGCTCAGGAAAAAGCATTATTAATGAATGTCCCTGATGATTCACATGTAAGTGATGAGGGAACCCTACTCTGGGAGACGCTGCATTTAGGGAAATGTTGAATTCCTTCAGGACAGGCAACAGGACTCCTTTTGTCCTCACAGTATCTAGCACCATGTGGGGCACAGAAGGGGAGGTTGGCGGAGCCTTGTCGACCAGACCTGGAAAGGTTTCAGGGCCAAGGCAGATTTGGGAAGCATGCAGACTGTGATTCTGGAGACTGACATGCCCTGGGATCCCGCTTCCCTGCTCCTTGATTCTGCTTGATCTTGCTTTGCACCTACTGGGGCAGCCATCTCCAGATACTGAGCTGGCGATGGATATGCCTGGGATCCTCTGTCACTGCCTCTCATGGAGGCAGAGAGTTTTGGACACTTCGGTGAGGGTGAGGAATGTGTCAAACATTGGAGAGAGTGTTTACTAGGCTTCTCCATGTTTATTTTCTTCCCTCCACCACACCTCAGGACAGGGAGTGTTCTGAGAGCCTCAGTGAAGCAATTATACTTTTCTGGCACCCTGGGTGACTCATGTGTCTCAAGTCCACACACCATCAAAGGCCTTGGGATTGTCAAGGTCAGGATATTTAAAACCACATTCTTGGGAGTGTTTTGGACACTGCCAGTTCAGCTCAGGAAAAGAGAGAAGTGCCCAGAGGACAGCTGTCAGGGTTAGTGCCCACTGTTTATGGCAAGTCTAACACCAGACAGCAGTTAGGAGTAGGGCTGTTTAGTTCTGGCTGGTGATTGCCAAGTGGCCATGGCGTTCTCTTTATTCATCCTCCTAAATATTTAATTCAGCACCAGGGAGGATACAAAGATGTGTAGCTCCTTAAGGAAGGACATAGAACTTGGAGTGGTGGAGATGATGGTGGGGTATAGGGAAATCTTCTGGGAGTAGGGTCCTGGGCTAAGTATATAAACTTAAGTAGAAGTTAACCAGTTAGCCACCTTCAATTTCTCGCCATGATGGAAAAACAGGGATGGAAACTACCCTACTACCTGAAGCAATGAAAACGTTGTACAAACTATATGAAGCAATGGCTTTGGACATCAGACAGTCAGGACAATGATCCTCAAGAGAGGGAAGACAGCTAAGGTGAGCCCTGTCATTGTTTCAACCTACCGTCTTGAAAGAGTTCCCAGGCTGCAGCACAAAGAGGAGGAACCCGGGTGGAGTTCAAAGTCTCTCTGAGTTGAGGAGATGGACCAGGGAGTCTAGGGAGACCAAGGAAGCTAGAGTTTTCAGGGCAGAGTACCATAGAAGAAGGAGATGTGGAGGGGGGAGGGGAGGAGGAGGAGGAGGAGCAGGAGGAGGAGGAGGAGGAGGAGGAGAGAGTGACAGACAGAAACAGATATCCAGAAATCTGCAGAGGCTTCCCTTGAGTACTGATCAGAGTATGTGTGTGAGGAAAGCATCTGAGTCTAGGGAAACAACCATGATAAAGGAGCAGAGGAAATACTCTCTGGAGCTCACAAAAGGCAAAGACTAGTTTATGTTTCCACTCGCCAGAATGGCAAACCTCATACATCACAAGACTCCAGACAGAGTAGTGAGATTACCTCAGTAGTGGGGCAGAATTTGCTCTAGAATAATAAATATTCTGGCCCCAACTAAGAAAACAAGCCTCAAAAGTATCAAACTGTTTTCAGGTAACTTAACTGTGTCCCAGAACAAAGCTCAGGAATATTTATAGGAATCCAAAAATGTCCAGGACCTAACAAGGTAAAATTCGCAATGATTGCCATTCAGTCCAAAATTACTAGGTATGCAAATCATCAGGATAATATGACCTATAACAAAGAAAAGAAATCAATCAATGGAAGCAGATCCAGAATGACACAGGTGTTAGAATAAGGACATTAGTAGACAAAGACATATAATGTTCAAGAAAGTAAAAGAAAGGTTAAGCATGTTAAGTAAAAGCATGGAAGATATAAAAAAAAAGATCCAAATCAAATTTCCAGAGATGAAAAAAATAAAATGAAGTGCAAAAATCCCTTGGATGGGATGAACATCAATTAGACACTGAAGAAGAAAATACTAGTGGTCCTGAAGATACAGTTGTAAAGACTATCTAATATGAAACATAGGGGAAAAAAAGACTGAGGAAAGAAAAAAAGAACAGAACATTGGTGATCTCTGAGAAAACTTCTGGAACCTAACATATGTGTAATTGGAGTCCCAGAAAAAGAAGGAGGGCAGAAAATATATTAAAAAAATAATTGCCAAATATATTTAAATTTTTTTAAAAAGTTTACCTATTTTGAGAGAGAGAGAGAGAGAGAGAGAGAATTTCAAGCAGCCTCCATGCTGTCAGTGAAGACCCTGATGTGGGGCTCATCCCATAAACTGGGGGATCATGACCTGAATGGAAATCAAGAGTCGGACACTTAACTGACTGAGCCACTCACACATCCCTATATTCTAAATCTGATGAAAAGTATAACCCCACAGATCCAAGAAGGTTAATGAATGCCTCGCACAAGAAACTGAATTATACAAAGGCATATCATAACCAACCTGCTTAAAAGCAGTGCTAAATATAATATCTTACAAGCAGCCAAAGGGAAAAAAAAGACAAGACACAATGTATAAAGGGACAAAGATAAAAATGACAGCAGATTTCTTTTAAAACAATAAAAGGCAAGAGTCCATGGAACCACCTCTTTAAAGTACTGAATGAAAAAAATGTCACCTCAGAGTTTGATACCCAGCAAAAATATCTTTCAAAACTTAAGGTGAAATGAAAGCTTTTTCATGCAAAATGTGAAGCAGTTAATCATCAGCAGACTTGCACTATACAAAATGTTGACAAAATCCTTCAAACAGAAGGAAAAGTATGCTAGGAAGAAGTCTGGACCTGCACAAGACATTGAAGAGCACTAGAAATGAGGTGTCTCATCTAATAAATGAAAAAAGAATAATATAATTAGAATATCACAATTTTGAAACCCTTACAGAGTAATGGATCTAGGCAGTCATGAACAATGGCTGACAAGATGACAAAAAGAGAGACAACCAAATATCATACATGTCGATAGAAACACACATCAGCACCTATGTGAAGTAACCTTGACAAAAAAAAACCCAGAAACAAAAGAAGTCATAATAATCAAACCTGAAGCTGACCTCTAGATCTAACTACCAATCTACAGGATATAGAAGGGACAGAAAAACATTTAAGTGACACCACTTTGTTTTAGTAAAAAAGAGAAAAAGAATCCAGACTTGGGAAATTCTATAGGATAAACCACCAGGGTTGTTTTTTTTTTTCATCAAAAACAAACAAACAAACAAACAAACAAACTTGCAAGGAGAGACAGAGGGACTGAGAAAGACTGGCATTTATATGGAGGGGGAGCTACAGACTGCTAGAGATTGGAGACATATCAGTCCGTCACAGCCTGTGGCTCTTGTTGAGATCCCTAATTCTAATGAAAAAGGGAAAAATTATAAGGCATTCAGGGGAATGTGAACACTGACAGGTATATGAAGGAATTATTGGAGGAAAAAAGGTTACCCAGGCAAGAGAGGAGGCAGGATGGGGACAGCAGGCGCAAAGGCATGCCCTTTTAATGAGAGGGCGTCACCCAGCAGTGTCCTGCTGCATAAATGTCCTCTCTTACCTGCCGGCTGGGGCTGGCTGTGGTGCTCTGGTATCTGAGGCAGGGGAAGGCAGAATATGGACATGGAGACTATATCTGGGGACCTCTTCTGGCTTCTGTGGGTGTAGAGACCACCTGGGGGTGGGGGGAGGAAGTCCTGAGGGTTGTCAAGGCCACTTTCAGCAACAAGGGACAAGGACCCCGCAGCGTAGGTGAGACAGAGGCTCCGAGCCCCCTAAGCTCATCCCCACCTCCCACCTCTGCCTGGGGGTAGAAGACCAAGAAGGGGAGACCTAGTGAGAAGAGGAGGAAAGAAAAGAGAGCAGGAGAGGCAGGCTTTAGAGCTCAGCATGCACTCAGGGCTTCAGAGTGCCGGTTGACTCCAGGCTCTAAACATTGGGTAGAATGCTACCCCCCTCCCTTGGTGCTGGCCGCAGTTCAGTTCTGAGGCCAAGCTTCGAGAAAGGAGGGATAAGGGGCTGCTCCGGCCGCAGAGATGAAAGAGTTTGCTTAGGTCAACAAGCAAGTTGAGGTGATGAAATGGCTGAAGGACAAGCCAGGGGACCTGACCCTGGTTTATCTACGGTCACTTGGGATCGGCCGTGTATGCCACAGTGCCTCTGTCCTGTGGGTCACTGTCGCACCAAGTGCTCAGTGCGAAACAACAAGAATCTTGTCAGCTAACGTTACTGAGTGCTTACTATGCCAGGCCCTATTCTAAGTGTTTTACGTATTAATTCATTTCATCTCCTCAACAATCCTTTGAGGAAGGCACTGTTATCAAACCCATCTTGGGGTGCCTGAGTGGCTCAGTTGGTTGAGCGTCTGACTCTTGATTTTGGTTCGGGTCACGATCTCATGGTCGGTCGTGGGATTTAGCCCCGTGTCAGGTTCTCTCTCTCTTTCTCCCTCTCTCCTTGCCCCTCTTCCCTGTTCACACGCACTTTCTCTCATAATCAAATAAATCTTTAAAAAAATAATTACCCCCCCACCCCATCTAATAGATGAGGTAATGGCCCAGATAAGACAAGTAAATTGCTTAAGGTCACACAGGTAGTAAGTGGGCCAGTTGTAACAGAACCTAGGAAAGTCTAGCTCCGGAGCTCATGCTCTTCAAAACTCCCCTGAGCAGCAGTGGTGACCGGGGTCCAGATGAGTGACTTCAGCCCACTAACCCGGGACCAAGTTTTGTATAGGCTCTTCCTTTCCTTCCACAGCAGCTGGGGCTCAGGGCTGGAACCGAGGCTTTTCCCAGTGCTCTGGAAGGGACCTTGGAGTCACATGGAAAAGCCACTCCATGCGCAAAAGGCTGTTGGGACCCCAAGGCTGGGGAAGAGTTTGCCAAAAACAATAGCAGGCCTGCCCTAAACTGTTCTCAGCTGCACAGCCTGGACGCTAGGCTGCTAGTCCATGATTCTTATCAGCTCTGAGAGGGGGAGAGAGAGAGAGAGAGAGAGAGAGAGAGAGAGAGAGAGCTCTGAATGGCGAGCATTCCAATCCCCGAATATTATGAGGGGACTGGGGCAGGGATGCCTGCCTGGGAGAGGGCTCGGGAGGCCCGGACGGGATGCGAAGCCCAGCCTGGCTCTGGGTGGGCAGCTGAGTCCCCTCCCCAGGTTTGGCAGAACACCCTTGAACAATTTAGCCTGAAATAGCATAAGGACTTCTTTCCCATTTTTTTTACCCAGGCTTTTGGATGAAATTATATTTTACAAATGACTCATTATTATATTTATAGCTTCTCTCCAAATGATTCAAATTGTGGTTTGTCGCCTCCCTGTCTCTCGACTCCCCCCAGCTCGACAGGAAGAAGCGCTGTTTACTGTACGGCCAGGTGTGGCTGCGGAGAGTGGCTCTGCCCTCCCTATAATTACGCGCCTGAGCCCTGACAAGCACCCCGACGCGGTTAGTCATGTGCAGCCTTTGTTTCAGCCTGTTGTTGGGAGACAGTATCCGACATTAACTCAGCTTGGAATCTGCTCCTGTAGGAAGTGTGTGTGCGTGGTGGGGAGAGAGCGGGGAGCAGGAGGGGGAGGCCCGTTCTGGGGGGGGAGGGCAGTGACAGAGGGCGCTTTTGTGGGGGCAAAGGCTGGGGCAGCCCCGAGCTGTGGTTCCTCAGAGCACCCCGTGAGAAGGCTGGGGTGCCCCAGGGCCCCCCTCTTGGGGGCAGAGCTGCCCCTCACACCTGCCACCCCCAGCCTCCAGTGAGGAGCTGAGAGGAGGCTGGTGGCTCAGACGTGTCACGTTGTTGACACTTCACGGTTTCTTGTGAGGAACCACTCTAGCTTTTTTTGGGGTGGGGGAGAAGGGGGTTCTTGAGTTCCTTCCCCCTTCCAGAGAGCTCCTGGCCAAGCCAAGCGACTGCTCAGCTCCCCTCTCCCCACCCACTCAGGCTCCTCCTGAGCTCCCCCCAAGGTGTGGTCACGTTTCGTGTGGGGCGGCTTGCTCTAAAACAGGCCACCACCTTTGAGAGGCAGGGTGGAGAGGAGGCTGAGATGAGGCCCTATTTGCAGTAACGGTTTATTCTACCAGGTGCCTGTGGGATCAAAGTCCCCTTGGTCAGCTCTGTCTGCATACTAAGAAAAGTTAAAAGCTCGAAAAATGGGAAAGAAGAACATTTTGGAATTCACAGTGACGTTCTGAGAGCCTCACAACAATCCTCTGCCCCTCGGGATCCTCGGATGTCTGGTGTGGTGACCCGCAGGTGTCTCCGGCTGGCTGTGGGATGAAGGACAGCCGCAAGGACAGGCTCCCCGGAGGGCGCAGCGCCCCTAAGGCCCAGGGGAGGGGAGGGAAACGGGCCACTCTGGAGGGAGTGGACTTCCCTGGAAATCTCTGCATCCCCCTTCCTGTGCTTTAAGGGAAGAGCTGGCTCCTGGATGTTACAGATTCTGCAGCGGCTGTGCGGGACGCTTGGCTGGACAAGGTGGGCAGCCCCAAGTCCTATGTGGCCTGAGGCTTGGGCCCTGGTGTGTCCCCAGATTGCCTGCCCGGGTTCCTCCAGGCCTGCTTCCATTTTCACTTCTTGGCACCGCCTGAGTGAGTGGGAAGGGGACTCGGGAGGAGGTGATGTGGGAATGGGTGTGGATGAGCATAACATAATTATTGGTGAAATCAGTATGAAGCCTTAACCAGATGACTTCCATCTGGGCTGAGCTGGGTCCTTGTGAAGTACATGAGATGGTCCTGAGGCAGTGCCCGGGCCAGACACTGGGAGTCCTGGGGCCTCTCCCTTTGGAACATTTCATGGGAGGTAGGATGGGGCCAGTCAAGTCTCTCAAAGGGAAGGGGAGGCTGAGAGAAGGACCAGAGAGGTTTGTGATGCGGTAGGGTGGCAAAAAGGCTGAAGGGGAAGGGCCAGGTGTGGCCTTACCTGGGTCATGGGTGACCATGAGAAGAGAGAGAGAGAGAGAGAGAGAGAGAGGACTCTTATTAGAAGGAAGTGCTTAGAAGGGTGCCTGAGTGGCTCAGTCGGTTGGGCGGCCAACTTCAGCTCAGGTCATGATCTCACGGTTCTGGGTTCGAGCTCTGCATTGGGCTGTGTGCTGACAGCCAGCTCAGAGCCTGGAGCCTGCTTCAGGTTCTGTGTCTCCCTCTCTCTCTGACCCTCCCCTTCTCACGCTGTCTCTCTCTCTCAGAAATAAATAAAAAATGTTAAAAAAAAAAAAAAGAAGGAAGTGCTTAGAGCTTCTGGCTGGCTTAGTAAGTGGAGCGTGTAACTCTTGATCTCAGGGTTGTGGGTTCGAGCCCCATGTTGGATGTGGAGATTACTTAAAAAAATAAAATCTTTAAGAAAGAAAGAAAGAGACAGAAAGAGAGAGAGAGAGAAGGAAGTGCCGCCTCTATCCCGTGCAAGCAGAGCCAGGGCTGGCAGGGCCCTAGCATCAAGGAAGCCAGCTGGTGGTCAGACTGAGGGCTGGCCCACTTGGCCAGTGGAGGCCACCTTTGGACCACCATCTTTATGGGGTTTGTGGTCTTGTGACCACCCGGCTTGCGCCGCCACCTTTCCACCAGTCTTCTGACGGTCATGACAACGCAGTAGAGTGTTCCAAACACTACTAGAAGGTGCCGTTTTTGAATGCGTGCTCATGGGGTACACCTCCTGCCTGGAACCCCACTTCATGCTTCATCAAGGCAAAGCCATGCTCATCCTGTGGGCAAAGCTGGAGGCTGGCTCTGAACAGAAGCTAATCCTGGAGAACACAAGTGGCTCAACAAAAGTGGGTTTTTGCGACAGAAAGCAGCCTCTGAAGGATTTGCTTCATCATACGCCGGATGAGGATGATGATTTGGGGATGTTCACTGAAGATCAAAGCATTATTTTAGGTTGTATTTATTGAGTTATTTGGGTCTACCGCCTCACTTTTAGGTAGCAACTTCCTTCTCTGAGATGTTTCCAGTCTGACACAGTGAAGTGAGAGAGGATGAAACCAGCTTGCACACACTTCTCCAAGTGTGTTCACATCCATAAGCTCAGTCGGGGTGGGCTATCGTCTTCTCCGTTTTCTTTAAAAGGATATTGACATAGATTAGATGCCTTGCCCAAGGGTGCACAGCTTCTGAATGACTGAACTAGGTTTGGAAGGCTCCTGTTCCATTGGTGGCCCCTTTGTGGTTCTTCTATCCCCCCCCCACTTTGAAGAGGGGGCATATGGTTACAGCAAGATGGCCAGGGTCAGCAGAGATGCCTGACCACAGAGTCTGAGAGCAGGCGACGGTGCTCCCCTTAGAGTTAGACTTCTGGGATAGAGGTTCCCAGAGCTGCTGTGATCCCAGGGGGTGGAGGGAAAAGCCCTCATTTGTTGGATTAACTGCAAATCTCCTTTGCAGTCAGAGTGAATGCTTTTGACATTACTTTTTTATTGCGGTAAAATATTCATAACATAAAATGTACCATTTTGTGTACAGTTCAGTGGCATTAAGTACATTCACATTGCTGTGCAACCACTACCATCATTCATCTTCTCAAACTGAAACTCCAGGGACACCTGGGTGCATCAGTAGGTTAAGCGTTGGACTCTTATTTTCTGCTCAGGTCACGATCTTGAGGTTTTGTGAGTTTAAGCCCCGCATCAGGCTCTGCACTGATGGTGTGGAGCGTACTTGGGATTCTCTCTCTCCCTTTCTCTCTGCCTGTCCCCCACTTGCACTGTCTTGGTCTCTCTCAAAATAAATAAATAAAACTTAACCCCCCCCCCCAAATCCGGAGCTCCATACCCATCAAACGCCAACTTCCATTCTCCCCTCCCCCTGACCCCTGGCAATCGCTGTTCTCACTCTGTCTCGAGGAATTTGACTACTCTAGGCACATTATGTAAGTGGATTCATATAGTATTTGCCCTTTTGTGTCTGTCTTCTGCTTATTTTTAATTGGATCATCACTTTCAAAGGTAACAGAGGTGGTGGTTAGCAGCACTCTGTGCCCATCGGGGACTGAAAAAACACAAACAAGAAAACGAAACAAACAGGGAGAGAGAGAAGAGGAGTGGTTCGGGGAGGATTTCTTGCCTGTCAGTGGCACCAGATGCAAGGGGGCGGTGGTGGCGGGCGGATAGGAAGAAAGTGTTACATAGAAAACAGAGTGCTGTGCTTTATCCCTCCAGGGAAGGGGTAGCGTGCCCCCTGGGCATAGATGCCTCTCTTTTGAGGCTGATGGCAGGACGGCCCCTGATGGGGAAGCCACTCCAGTGAGAAGGGTTGGCCCTCTGACCATGCTGAGGGCAAGACAAATGGTTCCGCAAGAGAACCACAGGAGCTTGGAATTTGGGAAGCATCTGGAAGAGAAGAGAAAGGCTGGAGGAGACAAGATAAAGTTGGCACTTGGGACAAAGAGAACTATTTTGAGGCGGGGGAAGGTTTGATGAAGTTTTAAGGGAGTGATGTTTGGGGCGCCTGGGTGGCTTAGTCAGTTAAGTGGAGTCTGCTTAAGATTTTCTCTCCCCACTTCTCTCTGCCCCTCCCCTGCTGACACACACTCTCTCTTAAAAAAAAAAAAAAAAAAGAAAAAAAGAGAGTACTGTCTATTAATGGATTCTAATGTGCTTACTGTGACTCCCTCCACTGCTTCTGTGCCCATTAGCCTTCTGGGGCAGCTGGGGGAATAGGAAGGGAGCAAGGGACAGTGCTAAGAGAAGGACCGTGGCTGCAGGACGTGAGATGTAAATGGAGGGGAGAGGGAAAAGCAGGAAGTCAGAGCCAGAGGTGACCAGAGGAAGCAGAAGCCTGCTGCGGACTGGACCGTGGGCACAGAGATGATGGTAGGGGCCAGAGGCAAAAAAGAATGTGAGGTTTGGGGGGACACGATGGTGGGGTCCCCACAGTTGGTGGGATGGGGCTCAAGTCATGTTGTGGAATATTACTCGCAGGCACGCCAGGTAGACAGCCTGAAGGAAGGGTGGATATGGGTGTTCTTTCCTTGGGGATGGCGCGCAAGATCGAGCTGGGGCAGAGCCAGGTAATTTAGGAAGAGAGGCTCTCTGAGGTCCCTCAGTTCAGCCCACTGCCTCCAGGATCTTCATATTCCTGGGGGAAGGGCACTGCTTATTGAGAGATGGAGATGGAGCTAGAGCCAAAGCCAAACTCAGAACATGTCTTGAGCTTTCAGAACACCGTTCTCTTTAAAATAGTCCGAAAGCAGACAGCTGGGGCTTCGACCTGCTCTGATGGAGAGGGATGCTTTTTGGACTTTCTAGACATACCAGGGGCCCAGAGAGAGGGTCTGGCTGCTTCCCCCCCCCCCCCCCCCCCCCCCCAGAGACCCCGGAGGAGCCTGGCATGGAAAGCAAGCTTCTGCTTAGACTTTTCCTGACTAGGTCGTGGGCTGAGTGTGGGCTGGGGTGGAGCCCTGCCTGGAATTAGTGATGCGCCCTGAGATCTTGGGACCCGCCTGCCCTGTGCAGTGGCGGTGAGGCCGACCGAGGACATTTCCCTCTGGTCCTCTCCGGTCTTGGCCCAGAGAACCAAGGCTCAGGGCTTGTCTGGCTGGACCTCATTTTTAACCCAGCCCAGTAACCCTTCATCAGTGGGTCCTGGGGAAAAGGGCCTGGCTTGGCTCACACTTGCGGAATGTTTGCCAAATGTGTTAGTTGCCATTAAAAGCTTGTAAACTAGGGTGCAGGATGCCATGGGTCCTGGGCTGGCCAGAGGCTACGCTCTTTAGAAGTTCCAGAAGTTCCCTGCCCTGCCGTTGGGAGGGAGGAATGTCCCGCAGGATTGGAGCGAGTGTGCGCTGGGGCCAGGCCAGCTTTCCCTCTGGCGGGCCCCTCTGCTCTGGGCGTGGGGGGTGGGGGGGGGAAGCTGTGTGTTCCCTTCTCCTCTGGCAGCTTGGGAAAGACCAGAGGCCTTTTCAGGGAAAGAAGAAAGAGGAAACGGGCCTGAAAAAGCTGCAGTGAAAGCTTAATCCTGAGCTGCAGGACCTGTGGACCCTGGCCCGGAGTGTACCTGGATTTTCTACTCAGGAGAAGGTGGCATGTTCTAAAAAGTTGTCCAAGGGATCGGTAGAGCCTCAGAGCTTGGGGCTAGGAGGATCTTAGGGACCAGTCAGCATAGCCCCCTCATTTTGCTGGAAGGCTAATTTGAAACAGAATGGAATTTGGCAGGGGCTGGGAGGCCTTTTCTCTTCTTGAGGCCCCATTTCCTGAGAGAGTGTCCGAGATGAGCTGCTGATTTCCACCCATTTACTCGTTGCACTCCTTGGTGCCTTTTAAAGAAAATTCAGAGGTCTCATCTGGCTTCTTTGAAAGTAACAGAGTTTGCGGCTTCCAGGGTGTTTTCAGTCTGGAGCCATGATTTCTGTTTGTTCATCTAAAATGTTCATTCGCCACAGGCTTATTGCCAGGTTTCCCTTCGCACGTTATCAGGCTGCGCTTGTGAGTGGCTGAGGGAGGGAGGCCAGAAACAGGAAAACTCAGGAAAGACTGGATGGAGGCGGGGGCTGGTGTGGTGTGGGAGGGTCGTAAGGTCAAGGTGGAGAGGCCTGTGGTTTAGGGTGACCCTCTGAGCACCCTCATCGTGGGGCCTCACTCTTAAGAGGCCTTGGTAGGCGTCTGTGCAGGGCTGGAGGGCTCAGGGCCCCTGCCGAAGCAGGTAAGCTGCCTGGGGAAGACGGCAGCTGGGCTGGTCAGGGGCTCTGAGAACACGCAGGCCCTGGGCACCAGAAGCTCAGGGAAGCGGGGACCTGGATGCGGGTAGCCAGCAGAGCAGAAAAAGAGGAGAGAAAGAGAGAGAGAGAGAGAGAGAGAGAAAGCAAGTGGCACTGAGTGAGGTGGGGCCTGAACTAAATTATAAATTTTGGGAGGGGCCCAGGAGGCTGCCAACTTTGATCTCACTTTCTGGACAGGCCTTTGGGTTACTTATACCCACCACCCAATCACCAGAGAGTTAGCGCTTTCTGATAGAAGAGGCTCTTGGCAGACACGGGAGACATATGCAGCTGGAATTGGGGGCAACACATGCTGGGTGTGGGCTGGGGAGGGGACGTACATATGCTGGAGGAGGAGAGGAAGCTCTTCCTGGGAGGCAGAGTTGGGGAGCAGAGATTCGGGGCTCAAGGCAGTGATGGCAGCAGCAGGGCAGTGTATATATATCCCTTCCCGCTGCACCCTCAGTGCCCAGCTCAGGGCCAGGTGCACAGAAGGCACTCGCTGAATAACTGAATGAAGTCACTGAGCGCTGGTCTCTTGAACCCCCAAGTCACCTTATATTTTTCTTCTTCAGGATTTAAAGACTGATGAAGAATATTGGCCTAGTTTGTGCTTTCCCCTTCAGGAAGGATCTTCCTGGTGTGACAGAGGGCCTTGGGGCTCTGTTCTGGAAAGCTCAGCATAAAGACCTTCCACCTCGGGAGGAGGGGGAGGGGGGCCTGGAGGAGGGCCCACGTGGCTCTGGGATGCCAAGGGTGTGCTGAAGTTCGCCAAGCTCCGCTGGCCATGGCGGAGGTCGCATCGGCAACCCCCTTCTCTCTGACCAGGATTCTCCCTGCAATTGGTTATCCCACGGCGCCACGGGTGGCCTTCCTTGGACAATTTCAGAGCCCATCTTCCTGGTTCTGCAGAAGGCCGGGCGTGGTGCTGAGATCTTACCTCTCCTCCCAGTGCTTCTCCCTCTGAAAGCCCCCCAACTTCTCTTGGGCTTGTTTTTGGAAAGCGGTAGTGAATCCTCTCCCAGTGTAAGCACTTCCCGGAAGGGCTTGTGCAGTCTTCCGGAGACAGGGGGATGGCTGAGATGACCTCTTCCAGACTTGCCCACTCAACCGGTTCGGCCTTCTCAGGAGGATCTAACCGTTTCCTCTCCCTCAGAAGCTGTCAGAGTTAAGTCCGCGTGGGCGTGGGCTCCCGGTGGCGACACCACCCTCCCTCTAGTATTTAAAAGATCCGTGCTGGTTCTTCAGGGCTCCGAATCTAGTATTTATTTTCCTTGGCTCTGTCTGAAAAGGCCACATCGGGGTTTTTTTTCCCCCTGAAAGCTAGGCCCTCTGGGCTAAACACAACAGCCTCTCAGCTCCAGAAATGGCTGATTTTCATCCTGCCTTCTCTACCGAATTATTTCTTAAATTGCTCTCCCTCCTGCTGGGTATTCCGGGACAGACAAGCGCGTCTTTGCGCCCCCCCGGCTTTCCTGCCTGGGCGAGAAGTTGGGGAGAAGCCTCAGTTTCTCCAGGCACACTTTGGCCCGCGGGCGGCAGGCCGAGCCGGCCCAGGGGGAGGGGACGCTCGCGCTCGGGGGCGGGGGGCCGGGCCGGGGCGCCTCGCGACCGCCCTGCCGAACGTGACCGGCCGCGCCAGGCCGCACGCAGCCGGCCCCGGCCTCTGCCCACCCCCCTTCCCTCCCTCCCCCGGGCAGCGCCGCGGGGAGGGAGGCCGCGGGCGCCCGGGCCCGCTCCCTCCCGCCGAGCCCCGCGGCCAGGCCCCTCCGGGATGGGCTGGAGGCGACGCGGGGAGGGGGCCGGGGGAGGAGGGACCGTTCCCGCAAATCACATGATTTTCCCGCTTATATAAATCACAGCTTGTTTTTCTCCACCGGCTGCAGACTTAAAGGTGCAGTGTCTTCTTTCTCTCCTCGGGGCATCGGCTTCTCCTGGCGCCTGAGCTGCCGCTGGAGGTGGCTTCGCCCACGAGGGTGCCAGGGCTCAGGGTTTAGGGACTCCCCCCGCCCCCATCGCCACCCGGGGATGTGTCCTTTTAGCTGGAAACCAGGGAAGGATCTGGAAATTCGATCACCAAGGGAGCGGGCAGAGCCCGGTTGGCGATGTCGGTCAGGGAGGGACCTCTCTGGGGACCAGAGGGTCCTGAGAGCCGCTGATGCCCTGGATGCCTGCGAGGCATCCTGAGCTGAGGGGTTAAGATGAAATTGGCTTGTGGGAGATCTGTGGTGGCCAAAATCAGGCTCCCAAAGCTGATGCTTATTCTCACCAGCCCTGGCTATGCGTTTGAGGCCAGCATGTGTGGGAAGAAAAAATCAACACAGGCATTAAGTACCTACTATCTAAGGACTAAGCATGTAGGGAGAAACCAAGACCTATTAGTCTTCACCTTCAAGTGGCTTATACAGGCTAGGTGATGAGATACAGACTTGGGAGAGATTGAATAGCACTGGTCCATTTCAGTGCCTGTTCCAGGCTGAATAGAAGAGTTCCAGGCAGTACATAATTACTGCCCTTGAACAGTACAGATAATGAGTCCTGCAGGCTTCCAGGGAGGACAGGAGGGGGCAGGAGGGAGGAGGGGGACAGCCTTCGGGGACCTGGAGGCTACAGGTGGGGCAGGAAGGAAAGGAGCAAAGAAGCGTGGTGTTGGGGAGGGGTGTTGTGCAGGGAGCAATCCTTCTGCTAGACCGAGGAAATGGGGAGTGGGGGAGTGGGGCATGAGGCCTGAAAGCCCCCCTCCCCCCCACCGTGGGATCCAGGCAGCCAGGAGTGCAGGGCCGTGTGGATTTGATTTGATGGTGGCAGTGTGGGATCCAGGGACGGGATAGGGCAGGCAGGTGGTTCGACTGTCTGACAGCAGTACACAGCCAAAACTGGGAGCACCGACGGGACCTGCTGGAGGCTTCTGTGGAAACAAGGCAGACGCGAGGTTCACACTGCTAGGGTGTTAAGAGGAAAAGTAGAAAAGTGAGAGGTAGGAGATCTTTTGAAGAAGGAATGGAGGTAGTTGAGTGATTGTGTATTTGGGGAGGAGGGAAATGATCAAAGGTGATGGCGATTTTGAGCGGGGGGGGGGGGGGGGGGGGGGGGGGGGGGGGGGTAGGCAGGGAAAAGAAGGTGGAGTGGGTGTGTAAGCCGGAGGCAAGGGGCTCCTTTTAGAGAGTTTGTAAGGACAGTGGGATCTTAACTGGGAACTGGGGGGGCGGGGGGGAGGGGCTGGAAATCAGGACAGAGGAACAGCACAGAGGAAATAACCCAAGGATGAAAGAGATGCTATAGATCTGAAAGGGAGCTAGTTCACAGAAAGGGAGAAAGAAACAGGGCCAGGGAACACCCACGTTGGGGAGGAGGAGCCCGTGGTAAGGCTGCGGAGGGAATATGCACTGTGGAAAGAGGCTAACCTGCTGGAGTAGACGTTCTGCCCGATCTTTGGTTAAGTTGATTTTTATGCTCTCTGAACCTTAGTTTTCTGATCTGTAAAATGGGGATAACAACACTTGCAGCATATTTTGTTTGGATTAAAGGAAATATAGGAAGCATCTCACACATTGCACGGTACTGGGCAAGTAGCAAGTACTTAAGGCAAGTGTCCTTTCTCTCCAGGCTCACTTCCCTCCTCACTCCTCCCTCATCTCCTTGAAGTGGCAGGCACTTGAACATGGTATAATTCTCCCTTTAAAAATTATAACTGCACTGCTGTTGCTTTTCTTCTTTTAACCCCCTTTCAGCCCCCCCCCCCCATGTCCTTCTCCTCATTCTGTTGCTGCTTCTCCTTTTCCTTCTAGAAGAAACACAGTCTTGCTTGCATGACTAATTATTTGAACCGGATATACCCTCCATTAATAAAGGAAGGAAATAATAAATTTGTTTCCTAAGGGCCTCTTAGCTGAAGATGGCTGTTACCTCATTTGATCTTTCTAGTGACCCTGCAAGGTTCTGGACACAGGTACGATCAACCTGTTCCACCACCTACAGCTAAAGAATGGCTGTAGAAAGTTTCGTTATGTTGGAGAACCACTTGTGTATCAAGTACTGTCTATGTTAAAGATTTCCAAACTTTTATTTTTAGCCTCTTCTTTTTGGAAATAAATTTTACCTGGAGGTCAAATAGATATAAAAAAAAAAAGAGTTCTGTGTTTAGTGGAGCAGGGAGGTTGTGAGTCTCAATTGCTTGGCTCTGCTCCCACTCCTGGCCCCTAGGCCAGCCTAGGAAATGGACTTTGCTTCTAGGGCAACCCAGAAGCACCCAGAGCCTCTAGTCTCTACACTCAGCTTCTTTCTCTTCCTTTTTAGCCACACACGTCCTGACTTCAGAGGCCAGGCCGGAGCCCAAGAAGGCTTCGCAGACCCCTGGGCGTGCTCACCATGTGAACCAAGCGTCATCGCTGGAGGTGAGGCCAGCAGCCTGGCTCTGCCCGTGTTTCAGCTGCCCGGGGTGTGAACGGCTAGGCAGGACCTGCGCCGCTGCTCCACGGCAGAGGGCCGGGTGTGCCCTCTCGGGTCTGACACCAGCAGCAGCACCCGATGTCACCACGTCACCGGGGCTTGGAACCACGTTGGCTGGGGTATGCTGGCCTGCTCGCTTTGTCAGTGTGCTTTGGGTTCTAGATCCTCTTTGTAGGGGCGCCTGGGTGGCTCAGTTGGTTGGGCATTGGCCCTCGGCTCAGGTCATGAGCTCATGGTTTGCGGGTTTGAGCCTGACTTCGGGTTCTGTTCTGACAGCTCAGAGCCTGAAGCCTGCTTGAATTCTGTGTCTCCTCTCTCACTCTCTGCCCCTTCTCTGCTCACGCTCAGTCTCTCTCTCTCTCTTAAAAATGAATAAATGTTAAAAAAAAATTAAAAAAAATCTTGGTAAACCAGCATCCTAATCTTATTTATTTTTTCTGCTAATTTATTTATTTATTCACATTGTAAAGATAATACACACCAATGGTAAGAACAGAAATGCAAATAATTTTGAAGGGTATAAAATGAAAAGTAGAATTCCCTTCTCATTACCCATTCTTATTCCCCTGAGATGATTGAAGTTAATGGTTTCTTGTGACCCAGAACGTTTTGTTACACATATACGTATGTGTGTGTACATTTAATCTTTTTCCACAAATAGTCTAGTCCTATGATTTTTTCCACTTAAATATATAAGTATATATCTTGACATATAGGCCTATCTCATTCTTTTTAATGATTGTCTAGCTCTGATGTTTCATCGAATATTGTATATACTATTCCCATATTATATTACTTCCATTTTTTCCCCTTATAAGCTGCCCAGAAAGCAGCTTTGTATATATTGTTGCACACTTGTGCATGTACTAATATATATGTAAGGTAAACTCTTGGCAATGGAATTAGATGAAAGTATATAGACATTAAATTTTAAAAAATTTAAAGTTTATTTATTTATTTTGAAAGAGAGAGTGAGAGAGAGAACCAGTGGGGGAGGGGCAGAGAGAGAGAGGCAGACAGAAGATCTGAAGCAGGCTCTATGCTGACAGCACAGAGCCCAATGTGGGGCTGGAACTCACGAACCTTAAGATCATGACCTGAGCCAAAGTTGGATGCTTAACAGACTGAGCCACCCAGGTGCCCCCAGAGATTACATTTTTAAAAATTTTATTTTGCACTCCTTAAAGCACACACAAATAAAAAGACATAAGGAATGAAAACAGCTTAAAGGGGCACCTGGGTGGCTTAGTCGGTTGAGCGTCCGACTTTCGCTTAGGTCATGATCTCGCTGTTCGTGGGTTCGGGCCCCGCGTCGGGCTCTGTGCTGACTGCCAGCTCAGAGCCTGGAGCCTGTTTCAGTCTGTGACTCCCTCTCTCTCTGACCCTCCCCTGCTCACGCTGTCTCTCTCTCTCTCTCTCCTAGAAATAAATAAAACATTAAAAAAAAAACAGCTTAAAAAACAGCATTATTAACACAGGGTAAATGCTCCTTTGTGCAACCCCATCCCCCATTCCACCTAAAGGATGCCAGGGTCTTGAGTTTGATATTTATCATTCTCATGCAATGATTTGAATGTTTTTGCATTTTACATCAATGGTACTTTGCTGAATGTATTCTTCTGAGACTTGCATTTTCCCCTCAGTATTATATTCCTGACATTCTTTCATATAGATATCATTTCTGAGTTAATTTCTTTTCAGTACTGAATAACTTCAAATTATATGAATATTCCACAACTTAGGCATCCATTTTCTGGCTAATGGACATTAAGGTTGTATCAGTTTTTTTCTGTTATGGTGAAGCTATGAATTTTTATTTTTTTAAGATTTTATTTTTGAGTAATCTCTACACCCAACAGGGGTCTCGAACTCACAACCCTGAGATCAAGAGTCACATGCTCTTCTGCCTGAGCCAGCTGAGTGCCCCTGCTATGAACATTCTTGTGTGTATCTCTCTGTTGTAAGCATGTGGGGATTTCTCTAGGGTATTAATTTGCCTAAGAGGGAATGGCTGGTCCTTGGAATGGGAACAGGGGCAGAGAGAGAATCTTCGATGCTTTTAGAAGCTGTTCTTCCAAGTGGTTTTGTACTCTTAACCTGCCTTATGTTACTCCACATGCCCACCAACACTTGGTATTGTCCCGATTGCCTTTTTACCTTATTAATGGGTGACTGTTAATAGAAGCTGACTTAATGTAAGTGAATTTTGCATTTAAGTTTTCAATATTGTTTTTTTTAGTGTTTAAAATTTTTTTTTAATGTTTTATTTATTTCTGAGAGAGAGAGAGAGACAGTGTGAGCAGGGGAGGGTCAGAGAGAGAGGGAGATACAGAATCTGAAACAGGCTCCAGGATCTGAACTAGCTGTCAGCATAGAGCCCGACGTGGGGCTCGAACCAACGAACCATGAGATCATGACCTGAGCCGAAGTCGGACGCTTAACTGACTGAGCCACCCAGGCACCCTTTTAATGGTTTTTAAATGTTTATTTATTTGGAGAAAGAGAGAGCGTGTGAACTGAGGAGGGGCAGAGAGAGAGGGAGAGAATCCCAGGCAGGCTCAGCACTGTCAGTGCATGGAGCCAGATGTGGGGCTCGAGCTGAGCTGAAGTTGGACGCTTAACCGGCTGAGCCACCCAGGCCTCTAAATTGTCAATATTGTTAATTGCCCAGTTTATACTTCTGTTGATAGTGCATATGACCACCTGTTTCTCCATGCTTCTGCTGACACTGGATATTACTGGGTTAAATTTTTGTTACTCTGATAGGTGAAAATGGTGTCTTTTGTTTGCTTGGTTGGTTCTCTCTCTCTCTCTCTTTCTATGTCTCTTTTTCATTTTTCTTTGGTGCCTCATTGTTTGGATGTCTTAATTATGAGTAAGCCTATTTTTATAGGGTTACTGGCCTTCTGCATTCTTTTTTGAGTTTTATTCTTCATTTTGCTATTGGGTAGTTTGCTAATCGATTCATAGGAGTTTCTGAATGTTAAAGAAATTTGCCTCTGTTCTGCCAAGTTTATGACTATATGCCGTATGTATATTCCTTGACTGCAGCCCACTGAGGACACGATTCGGGAAACCTTGGCCCATATAACACATGTATCCTCTTTGGCCCTTGAACACTTGGCCATATTGAGCAATAAAGTAAAAAGCTGTTATTGGAGACTCTGTGGGCAGTGGGGGGCCAGTGCGGTTCTGTGTTAGGTGGGGTGTACTGAGGTAGAGAGTGTGTGCGTGCACTGGGGGTGTCCACCTGAGGTTGATGCATAATGAAAATGGAGACTGGAGAGGAAGTCAGGGCAATTGTGGTGTTGTCTGTAGTCTTGTTCTTTTCTCTTTTAAAATTAAAAAAAATTTTTTTTAATGTTTTATTTATTTCTGTGAGAGAGAGAGAGAGAGAGAGAGACAGCGTGAACAGGGGAGGGTCAGAGAGGGAGGGAGATACAGAATCCAAAACGGGCTCCAGGCTCACAGCTTTCTTTCTTTTCTTTTCTTTTCTTTTCTTTTCTTTTCTTTTCTTTTCTTTTCTTTTCTTTTCTTTTCTTTTCTTCTTTCCTTCCTTCCTTCCTTCCTTCCTTCCTTCCTTCCTTCCTTCCTTCCTTCCTTTCTTTCTTTCTTTTTCTTTCTTTCTTTTCTTTCTTTCTTTTCAGCAAGCACAAGCAGGGGAGGGGCAGAGAGAAAGGGAGACAGAATCCCAAGTGGGGTGCAAGCCCAGTGCAGAGCCCAACTTGGGCTCAATCCTACAACTGTGAGATCAAGACCTGAGCTGAA
This sequence comes from Hyaena hyaena, assembly GCF_003009895.1. NCBI lineage: Eukaryota > Metazoa > Chordata > Mammalia > Carnivora > Hyaenidae > Hyaena > Hyaena hyaena. The sequence goes on from NW_024081192.1 coordinate 505,646, forward strand.
ATCGAGTTGGATGCTTAAATGACTGAGCCACCCAGGAGCCACATAGTCTTTTCTTTTCTTAATGTTTTTATTTATTTTTGAGAGAGAGAGAGAGAGAGAGAGAGAGACAGCATGAGCAGAGGAGGGTCAGAGAGAGAGAGGGAGACACAGAATCTGAAGCAGGCTCCAGGCTCTGAGCTGTCAGCACAGAGCCTGACGCGGGGCTCAAATCCACGAACTGTAAGATCATGACCTGAGCCGAAGTCGGAAGCTTAACCGACTGAGCCACCCAGGCGCCCCATGTAGTCTTGTTTCTTAAGTTGCATGTTAGTAATGCCTGGAGGAATGAGTCTGAGGTGTCCTGGTAGTGTGGCTCTTCTTGGCGCCTCCTACTTGGGGAAAGTAAGGGAATTGAATAGTTCTGAGGGTCCAGCATATGCCAGGCACGGTCCCGGGGGAAAACATTGTTAGGTGGGGAAAAGGAAGCTCCAGAAGTTACCTTGCTCCAGGTCACACGGCTGTAAGTGGCCAAGCTGGAACTCAGCTCAGCACTAGCTCACTCTCCAGTCCAGCTCTGCAGATATGAATGGTTCTACCGTGATTAGGCTCCATTAGGAGAGGACTTGGTTTTTATAAAGAGATTTGTCAGAACCTTCTAACGAGAGAGTAAAATTGGGACATATTTTAAATAGATTGCCATCTCAACAGTGAAATGTCACATTTCTATGTTTTAATGTTAGTAATTGGCTTAAGTAGTCTTTCCAGGAGAACACAGGTAAATCAATGGTAATTATAATTGGACTCTTGAAAAAGAGCAATAGTCTTAACAGTCCTGTTCACTCCTAAAAGAACATTCAACATAGAAACCAGCCAGGATTCTGTACCCCCGCCCCTTGTGTTTGGATGATGCTAAGCTTTTTCTTCACTCATTTGTTCATTCAACAACTATTTACTAAATGCCTACTTTGTGCCATTTTGCTAAGAGCTGAGAGAATGAACAGAATAGACCAGGTCCTGCCCTCATGGAGCCTAAGGTCTAGTAAGAAACCAAATGACATACTAACTGTCCCAAGTGTCGTGAAGGACGTATACAGGTACTGTGACTGAGTAACATGGGGATGGACTTTAGCTAGGGGGAGTCAGGGAATGTCACATAAATTTTGTGGATGATTGGGCACTAACATTTATTTGTTGGTTAAAAACATCTTCCATAATCAGCCTCCCTATTTTCCCTGTTTTCGTTTAGCACGGGAGAAACAGCAACAGTCTGTGAAGAAGAAAAGCAGGGCACGGCGTTTTTCTTCTGGGGGCTACACAATTAAAATGATGATGAAACTCCCTGAAAAGCCTCTCCGGCTCAGCTCTCAGAGTGAAAGCACCACGTGCCCCTAATGCAGTGTTTTTCATACTGTCTGGGTGTGAATCAGGATTTTTACTGGAAATTTCTTACTTGCAGTAAATAACAACTGCCCATCTTTAATGGGAGGACCTGAAAGCATTTATGGAGAACATAAATCTCGGCAGTCTGTCCAGAACCAACAGGAAAAATCTCTGTCCTCAGTTTGCTGCCCTTCAAGATAAAGCAGCGTCCCCGGCGCAAGTTTGGGGGATTTGCTTCCCCGCGTCCCGCTGCCCCCCCCCCCCCCCCGGCCCGCGTGCCAGGCTGCCAGGGGCCAGGTAGCAGGACTGGGCCTCAGTGTTTCCTTGGCTCAGCCGAACTGTCTCCTGTAAGGACTGTCTTCATCCACAAACACTCTCGTTTTGGTTGTTTGCACCATGATGATGACATCAGGCTTTCAAGAATATAATCTGATGATCATGGTTAGGATCCACCACCCAACCAACCTAACCTAGTTAGGTTTTTTGTTTTTTGCTTTTAATTATATTTATTATTTTCTTAACCGAAACACCATTAACACACCTAAAAAAATTAATGATAATTCTTTTGATTCACCCAAATCCTCAATCCACAGTCAAATCACTGGTTCTTTTTTATTTCTTTTATGTTTTATTTATTTTTGAGAAAGAGAGACAGGGACAGAGACAGAGACAGACAGAGACAAAGAGACAGCATGAGCAGGGGAGGGACAGAGAGAGAAGGAAACAGAATCTGAGGCAGGCTCCAGGCTCTGAGCTGTCGGCACAGAGCCCAATGCAGGGCTTGAATCCACAGACTGAGAGATCGTGACCTGAGCTGAGTCGGACACTTAACCTACTGAGCCACCCAGGTGCCCCTCACTGGTTCTTTTATTGGGCTTGAAGAGGACCCCTCTTTCTAACCACTAACCACCCCCCAAATTCTTAGCGATGCTAAAAAATCCTCTTTTTTCTGTATTTCCTCCTTCTAAGCAACGTAACACAGAGCTCTACACAATTTCTAGGTTTTTGGCTAGTCACCTGTGAGTGCGATTTTACTTTTCAAGAAGAGGGACTAAAGGAAAACTGATCTAATTAAAGTGCACCTGATCCAAATTAAATCTTTGCTTCCATTAAACTGGTGTTTGGGGTCCATCTGGTGGCCAAAAGTTTTAACACAAATCGGGTCTTCTCCTGCCCTCTCGTGGTCAGAGGTGGTATGACACCCTAGGAATCCTTTCCCTGCTCTGTTTAGGACCACAGAAATAAAGATACAGATCAGGAAGGAAGGAAGTTAACAGTTTACTTAACACCCAAGGCAGATGGGGCTCAGAGGTGAACTAGTAGTAGTGCCGGCATTGGCATGGGATCTGTGGTTGCCGCTTGCTGCTTGCTGCAAACCCAAATTTACAATTTTGTGTGAAATGGGGTGTGAATATAGGATATACTCTCAATGATTAATTTTTGATCTTTAGCCTGTGCCTGAATCACAGAATTTTAAAGCTGGAAAATATTTTAGAAATGATCAACAAAATCTTATTTAATTTTTACTATCAGCCTCTCCACTAGTGGTGTTAGGGACTGAAGATGAATTGTATAAGCCTGTCCTTAAGGGTTACCAGTGTCATGGTAAAGACAGAAAGTAAACAAATAAATGCCATGTGGTGTGTAGTAACAGTGGAAGAGCAGACCTGCTCTGAGGGCACAGATTCAAATGGTCGCCTCTACTTGGATGTCCGTGAGGGCTTGGAAGGCACGAAGTAGCGCCCGATCTTGCAGAATAGGGAGTTTTTCAGGTAGGCTGGGTGAGGGTGGAGATAGGAGAGGGAGGCCCAGGCACTGGAAAGCTCATGCAGAAAGGTGGGGTTGTACTGGGTGCCCAGCCACTGCAAATATGCTTGTAGCCTATGGTGTGAGGTACACAGTAGTTGCTCCATAAATCCTTGAATGAATGAGTGATGGGGGGGGGGGAATGGTGAGAGACGAAGGTGAAGAGATTATATGGTGGGCAGATAGTAGCACTAAGGAAGGTGAATGTTATGCTGTAAGAGATGAAGGACGGTAAGGCGGAGGGCCACTGAAGGTTTTAAGCAGCAGCGTTACAGGATCAGATTTATGTTTTTAAAATAATTTGAATAGCAGAGAGAAGGAGGCAGAGGACTAATTAGCAGGCTACTATAATAATTCAGTGAACAATGATGAATGCCTAAAACAGTGGAAATGGGAACAGTGAGGAAGGAATGAGTTTGAGTACTAGTGATTATTTATATTTTTTATTTATTCCAGTTTTATTGCAATATAATTGACACATAACTTGTATTAAAGTGTACAACACAATGATTTGATATATGTAGATGCTGTGAAATGGTTACCACAAGAAGTCTAGTTAACATCCATCACCTTGTTTGTTATACACAGATCGCAGCATCCTCACCGACCAGAGACCACCAGGGAGACCGAGTCACGCATGCAAAGGCAAAGTGCTTTATTACGGGCTTAAGCTCGGGCTCACAGACTTCCCCAGCATATGGGTCTGTGCTGAGAGCCTCGAACAAGGGCAGAGTAGGGTTTTTATGGGGTTTGAGACGGGGGGAGTTACAGAAGTTGTGACATGGGAACAGTGATCCAATCATAATTATTCAGCATCATTGACAGCGGGTTTGACCATACACATTGTCTCGAGTATTCATTACTTTTGGCGGGATCCAGTTACAACATTTAGAGTACCTTTAAATTCAACCAATCACAGAGCGAGCCTAGGGTCTTGTTCGGCAACTAACAGGTTAACTTTAACATTAGGTAACAGGGTCCTATCTATAGTTTCTATCTCCAGGCCTCTCCCTTAACAATGTGGAGGGTGGTCGCTGGCCTTTCCTGATTGGGTGTTGCAAGGGTGGTTACTCCTGCCTTGGGCAATGTGTAACTTACCTGATAGTTTCGGGGGAAGCCGAAAATCAGGGCTTCTAGTTTAGAGGGGAAACTTAAAGCCTGTCACGGAGTCAGTTTGGTTTAGACGTTTAGACTTGTGGCCTTACAACCTCCCATAGTTACACATGTTTTTTCTTGTGATAAGAACTTTTAAGATCTACCCTCTTAGCAACTTTCAAATATACAATACAGTATTCTTAACTACAATCACGCTGTACAATACCCCCAGAATTCCTTTATCTTATAACTGGAAATTTGTACCTTTTGATAACCTTGACTGAATTCCCCCCACCCCTCATCCTTCCACCTCTGGCAACCACCAATCTGATCTTTGTTTTTAGGAGTTTGGTTTTTTTAAGATTCCACATATAAGCGATTACATGTATTTGTAATCTCTATCTTTGTATTTGTATTTCTCTATCTGACTTAGTATATAATGCCCTCAAGGTCCATCCATGTTGTTGCAAATAAGATTTTCTTCTTTTTATGGCTACATAATATTCCATGGTGTGTGTGTGTGTGTGTGTGTGTGTGTGTGTGTGTGACAATTTCTTTATCCATTCATCCATCTGGCTACAACACTTAGGCTGTTTCCATGTCTTGGTTATTGCGAATAATGTTGCAGTAATCATGGGGGTGCAGATATTTAAGTTCATGATTTTGTTTCCTTCAGATATAAACCCAGAATTGGAGTTGTTGGATCACATGGTGGTTCTATTTTTAATTTTTTGAGGAGCCTCCACACTGTTTTCCATAGTGGCTGCACCACTTTACATTCTCACCAGCAGTATACAAGTGTTCCCTTTACTCCACATCCACACCAACACTTGTTAGCTCTTGTCTTTTTGATGATAGCCATTCTAACAAGTGTGAGGTGATTCCTCACTGCAGTTTTGATATGCATTTTCCTGATTAGTGATGTTGATCATCTTTTCATGTACCTGTTGGTCATTCATATATCTTCCCTGGAAAAATGTCTATTCACTTTATCTGACCTTTTTTTTTAAATAAAAATTTTCTTTTCTTTTTCTTCCTTTCTTCCTTGTCTTTCTTCCTTGTCTTTCTTTCTTTCTTTCTTTCTTTCTTTCTTTCTTTCTTTCTTTCTTTCTTTCTTTCTTTCTTTCTTTTTTCTTTCCTTCCTCCCTTCCTCCCTTCCTTCCTTCCTAACTTCCTTCCTTTCCTTCCTTCCTTCCTTCTTTCTCCTTCCTTCCTAACTTCCTTCCTTCCTTCCTTCCTTCCTTCCTTCCTTCCTTCCTTCCTTCCTTCCTTCCTGCTTGCTATTCAGTTGTATGAGCTCTTTATAAATTTTGGATATCAACCTCTTATTAGATATATGGTTGGCAAATATTTTCTCTCATTCCGTAGGATGCCTTTTTATTTTGTTGATGGTTTTCTTTGTAGAAGTTTTTTAGTTTCATGCAGTCTCATTTGGATTATTTTTGCATTTTATGTCCTTGCTTTTGTTGTCAAATCCAAAGAAATCACTGCCAAAACTAATGTCAAGAAGCTTACCCTCTATGCTTTCATTTAGGAGTTTTGTAGTTTCAGATTTTACACCCAAGTTTTTAATCCACTTTGATTTTTGTGTATGGTATAAAATAGGGGTCCAGTTTCATTCTTTGGCATGTGGCTGTCCAGTTTTCTCAACACCATTAAAGTTTTTAAAGCTTATTTGTTTGGGGGGAGGGGGAATGGCAGAGAGACAGGGGGAGAGAATCCCAAGCTAACTCTGTGCTGTCAGCACAGAGCCTGTCATGGGGTTTGAATTCACAAAGTGTGACATCATGACCTGAGCCAAAATCAAGAGTGGGATGCTTAAGGGGTGCCCCTCAACACCATTTATTGAAGAGACTGTCCTTTCCCCATTGTATAGTCTTGGTTCTTTTGTCATAAATTACTTGACCATGTATACGTGAGTTTATTTCTGGATTCTCTATTCTGTTGCATTGATCTACGTGCCTGTTTTTATGCTAATACTATACTGTTTTGATTACTATGTACTTTATACTAGGTCTTGAAACCAGGAAGCATGATGATGTCAGCTTTGTTCTTCTTTTTCAAGATTGCTTAGGCTATTCAGGGTCTTTTGTGGCTCCATACAAATTTTAGAATTTTTTTCGATTTCTGTGAAAAATGCCATTGGAATTTTGATAGGGGTTGCATTGAATCTGTAGATTGCTTTGGGTAGTATGGACATTTTAACCATATTCTTCCATTCCATAAGTACAGAATATCTTTCCAATTATTTGGATCTTCTTCAATTTCTTTCATTGGTGTCTATAGCTTTTAGCATATAGATTTTTAATCTTTTTTGATTAAATTTATGTATAGGTATTTTGTGCTTTTTGATGCAATTGTAAATGGGATTCTTTTCTTAATTTCTCTTTCTTATAGTTTGTTATTAGTGTAAAGGAACATAACTGATTTTTGTATATCAATTTTGTATCCTAACACTTTACTGAATTTGTTAGTTCTAAGAGTTCTTTTGGTGGAGTCTTTAGGGTTTTTTATATAGAATATCATGTCAACTTCAAATACAGTTTTACTTCTTCCTTTCTGGTTTGGATGCCTTTTATTTCTGTTTCTTGCTTAATATCTCTGGCTAGGACTTCCATTACTATGATAAATAAAAGTGGCAGGAGGGGCATCTTTGTTTTGTTCCTGATCTTAGAGGAAAAGGTTTTGGCTTTTCACCATTGAACATAAATGTTAGCTGTGGGCTTGTCATAGATAGTCTTTATTATCTTGAAGTCTACTACCTCTATACCCACTTGGTTATGAGTTTTTATCATGAATAAAACTTTTATTTGAAGTTTGCCAAATGCCTTTTCTGGATCTATTGAGATGGTCATATGATTTTTATCCTTCATTTTTTTCCCTTTTTATCCTTTTATTCTTCATTTTGTTAATGTGGTATATCACATCAATTGATTGATGTTGAACCATTCTTGCCTCCTTGGAATAAATACCAGTTGATCATGTTATGTGATCCTTTTGAAGTGCTGAATTTGGTTGGCTAATGTTTTGTTGAGGATATCTGCATCTATGTTCATTAGGAATACTGACCTATACTTTTTTTTCTTGTAGTGCCCTTGTCTGTTTTTGGTATCAAGGTAATGCTGGCCTCATAAAATGAGTTTAGAAGTGTTCCTTTCTCTTCTATTTTTTGGAAGAGTTTGAGAAGGATTGGTATTAATTCTTTGCTAGAATTCACCAGTGAACTCATCTGGTCTTGGACCTTTTCTTAAACGGTTTTTTAAACGTTTATTTATTTTGAGAGAGAGCGAGAGCATGAGCAGGGAAAGGGGAGAGAGAGAGAGGGAGGGAGAATCCCAAGCAGGTTCTGTGCTGTCAGTGTAGAACCCGATGCGGGGCTTGATCTCATAAAACGTGAGATCATGACCTGAGCAGAAACCAAGAGTCAGACACTTAACCAAATGAGCCATCCAGGTGCCCCTGGCCTTCGACTTTTGTTTGTTGGGAGGTTTTTGATGACTGATTCAATCTTCCCACTAGCAATTGGTCAGTTCAGATTTTCTGTTTCTTTGTGATTTATTCTTGGAAAGTTGTATTTTTTTAAAGTAATGTATCCATTTCTTATAGGTTGTTCAATCTGTTAGCATATAACAGATCACACTAGTCTCTTATGAGTATGTATTATTTAAGATATAGAATCGGTGGAGGAAATGAGAGAAAGGGAATAATCTAGGATGGCAACCCAGGGTTTTGGCTTGGAGTCTGGGTGAAGCGGATTTTGAGAGAAGGATAAAGGACCATAGTGGAGTCTGTGGGACTTCCAGGTGGATGCCAGGCAGGCATATGGATATATGAGTTTGGATTTAGGATCATAAGACTGAGTGACAGTAACCCAGAGAGTACGTGGAAGAGTGTGTGACTGAGAGAGCTAAGGACTCTGGTGAGCAGTGGGGCATTGGGAAGGGGGCAGAAGAGAAGCCAGGCAACAAGTGGAAGGGAAACTAGCAGGGGACATGGCATGGAGGACAGGGAAGGGGCCAGCAAACTATGGGCTACATCTGCCCTAGCAGGATCAGAGGCCTAGACTGGCTGGATTTTTTTTTTTTTTTTTTTTAATGACTCTTGTGTTTTCTTGCCTGAGTGTTTGTTTATTTATTCAGTGCTCTTCTTAGTACTTAGTGAGGTTTTCCTTGCAAGAGCTACATCCCCAGAGTCTCTTTCCATAAACAGAGGCTGGCTGCAGTTGTAGTAGAAGTGGGCCCCCACTGCCAGACTCTCTCTTCCAACCTGGCTCACTAACTGTGATCTACTGGCTTGGTTAGTACACAGATCTGATGGCTTGTTTTCATCACAATCGTTTGTGGTCCCTTTTCTTCATCCCCTTCTCCTCAGGCTCCCCATTGCCTACATAATAATTCGCTAGCCTGGCATTCAGGGCCCTAAAATCTGATCCCAACTTCTCTTTCAGCTTTATCTATCAGAGCTCACCTACTCACTTCCACTAAGCCAGACTCAAACACATTGAAACACATTTCCCCTTCCTCCGTACTGTCACCAGAATTCTTTCCATCCCTTAATGTCAAGATTGAAGAGTCCTTCATTCAACTTTCCCTAATTCTTCAAGGCCAGACAAACTGCTTTACTTTTTGGAACTTCTATAGCACTTAATATATACTCTGTTCTTTTTTTTTTTAATTTTTAAAAAATGTTTTATTTATTTCTAGGAGAGAGAGAGAGAGACAGCATAAGCAGGGGAGGGTCAGAGAGAGAGAGGGAGTGACAGACTCTGAAACAGGCTCCAGGCTCTGAGCTGGCAGTCAGCACAGAGCCGGACGTGGGACTCGAACCCACGAACCGCGAGATCATGACCTAAGCGAAAGTCGGACGCTTAACCAACTAAGCCACCCAGGCGCCCCATATATACTCTATTCTTTTGCAGTGGTTTGAATCAGTTTTATTTCTTCTAAGCCTGTTAAGGTAGAAAGGTCTTATTTTCCTTGTTTTCTGCCAAGAGCGCCACAAAATGTCCTGTATATATACAAATGCGCAATGAATATTGAGGAATAATCACATATACAAAAACCCTTAGGAAGTGGCTTACGTGGGGTATTACGGTCTGAATATCTGTGTACCTCAAAGTTCATATGTCAAAATCTTAGTGCTTGTTGTAATACTAAGTGGTGTCTTTGGAAGATGCGTAAGCCATGAGAATGGAACCCTCATGAATGACATTAGTACCTTATAAAAGGGGGTCCAGAAGGATCCCTAGCCCCTTCCACCATGTGGGGGCACCATGGAAGGTGCTGGCTGTGAACCAGGAAAAGGGCCCTTGCTCTACCATGCTGGTGCCTTGTTCCTATACTTCTCAGCTTCCTGAGCTGTGAGCAATAAGTTTGTATTGTTAATAAGCTACTCAGTCTATGGTATTTTGTTATAGCAGCCTGACATACTAAGACATGGGGGGAGCAGCAAAATGAATATATTTTTTCCAAGCTAGATGTAAATAAAGGATTGGAGAGACACTGGGAGGAACAGTCCTCTGATGCAGTTTGGGTGCCTGCAGAAAAGGGCAAAGAGGTGTATCTGGGGACTCTCAGAGGATGAGAACCAGCATTGGACTAAAAAATGGCTACCATGGGGGTCAAGCCTAAAGCAACACTCTGCTAAGAGAGCTTGATGATGTATAAGCCATGACAAGTCCGTGTAAGGACTAGTCTTCATGGAATTTACCTGACTTGAATATAGTTTGTGTTCCTCTCCTTCATACATTACAGCAGTTGAAAGTCTTAGGTGATGTAAATTCAGTGTCCACTATGGAGTAAGATGATAGGCACTTTTCATCCTTTATTTCTGATCCTCAAAAATAACCCTTCAAGAGAGGTATTATTATAATCCACCTTATAATAGCTAGGAAATAGCTAGGCCATATATAGGTGAGGAATATAAAGCTCATTGAGCTTAAATATTTCACTCAGGGCCACAAAGGTAGTAAGTAGTAGAAACAGTATTTAAATTGGCTTCTCACCCTGCAGGTCCCTCAGTTGAGGGAGGGCTGGTGGGGGTTAGGAATGAAGAGTGGATTGAGGATGCCATGAGGCGCTGTGATGAGGTAAACAGAGGCAGAACCAGGTTTTGTGGGGCTGAAGTGTTTATAATTTGGGGGGCCCTTTAAGAGAAAAGCATGCAAAATTATGTACAAAATTGCCCATTTAGATACTTACAGGGCGACAAAACGATGTTCACAATGAACTATTGATGCTTTGGAGAATCAGAATACATTCTTCTGATATATTTTTAGGCAATTTCCCAGAATTTCTTTCCAGAAATCCTTTCTGATTGCCACTTGGCTTCACCTCCCCACCGAGATCCCTCTACAACTCCCAGCAATTCCCAGGGGCCTGCAGGTTAGGGGTCCTGAGCCTGCAGTCTTGTTAGCCTGTGAGTCACCTTTGGAGGTGACTACGGTATGGGTTGAGATCAGACTTGAGATAGAAGGATCAAAAGAAGGATATGGATTCTACACACTACCTGATGAAAAAAATGAAGGGAGTGAGGACAGAGAGTGGGGGACAAATGATGTCTTATTTTTCAGATCTTATTTAAAAAGTACCCCCTATCAAACCACCATGTTAAAATGTGGTGTCCCCCTCTTCACCATGGTGGACTCCAGCTGATGAGTAGGTGTTGTGCTGAAAAGCCCTAGACATCTTGTCTCCAGAGTCAGGGACATGGTTTAAGGAAGGGGGATACCTGGCAACTCTGAGTTTTGAAAATTAACAGTCTATCAGCAACAGTTTTACTCTTTTCATTTTCTTTATTGCACCCACCCATAGAAGAAACGGATGTGGGCTTGTGAGAAAGAGAGGCAGGGGAGAGGGAGAGAGAGGGAGAAAGAGGGAGCTTGTAAGCAAGCCACGGCTCACTATCTGAATAACTTTTTTCCCCCAAAACTTTTTAGATTGGCTGCTAAATCTTGTTTTAAACTAAATATAGAAAATCATCTGTATCAATGAGGACAATTATTCCCAATACATTTTTTATGTTTGGTTATTTCTCTAAAAGCCAAGGAAGCTATGAGGAAATAGCTAGGGCAGATTTCCTTAGCAAAGGAGACAGTTGAAGATGGTCTAGGCCAAGAAAGCTGGACCTTTCCCTCCTTTGTGCAACCTCCTTCCCTGGTCATCTGTAAATTTAATGATAGGCAGAGATATTCTCTTGAAGACCTGTGAGCTAGCTGGTATTGAAGGCCTGGCACAAAGGATGAATCTCATAGAAGGGAGAGGGATGAATGATATTCCCCATGACACAACCCAGTGAATGGAGTTGATTGATGACAGTAAGAAAACAGAAGCATGTGTGAGTGGATATAATAATCCTTGAATATAGCTTACTTGCAATTTACAGAAATTTAGTAATAGTTTTCCTATACGTTTTAGTAACTTTTACAAATATGTATATTATATATAAATATTTTACTCAAATATTATTAGACAAGGGTTATTATTTATCAGTCTTTAACAATTTAGAGTGACTTATTTTATTAGGTCCCTTCCAGATGGTAACTGTGGAACGTAGCTTTTTTAAAAAAGGAGGAAAGGTAGAGACATGGAGGTAGAGTCTGGCCTGAGGAGCAGACTGTTGGGTGCTGTTGGGGCCCAAGTATGTTGAGTCTTTAAGTGGGGGGATTGGGTGGCGCTTCACTGAGTAACTGAAGGAAGACTGAGGAAGCTGCTGAGGACAAATACGGCCTCACACACTTTTTGCTGAGAGACATGTTACACAGGGGCTAGTCACCAGTCTCAGCATGGAGCAAGCAGTAGCAGAAATGTGGGTGGAAGGGTGTGGTGGGTAGAATAGTGGCCCCCTAACCCCGGACATCTGTGAATATGTTAAAGTATATAGTTAAAAAAAGACTTTGCAGAGGGAATTAAGATTATGAACCTTAAAATAGGGGGGTTATCCTGGATTATCCAGATGGGCCTAATATAATCACATCATAATCACACGAGACTTTAAAAGAGAAAGGCAGGAAAATGAGTCAGAAGGATGTGATGGAAGAGAGACAGGGGAGATGTGAAGCTTGAGAAGGCCTCAAAACTTGGCTTTGAAGACAGAGGAAGGGGGCCACGAGCCAAGGAATGTGGGCAGCCTCTAGAGCGGGGAACAGCACTCAGAGGACAGCCAGCAAGGAAATGAGGACCTTACTACCACAACTGCAAGAAACCAAATTCTCCCAACAGCCTGAATGAACAAGGAAACACATTGCCCCTTTCTAGAGCCTCCAGAAAGGAAGGAAGCCCTGCCCATGCCTTGATTTTAGTCTGGTGAGACCCTGTCGGACTTCCGATCTACAGAGCTTTAAGATCACAGATTAGTTTTAAGTACTAAGTTTATGGTAATTTGTTACTGCAGCATTATTTGCTACTGCAGCAGGTAGGGCACTATTTAATTTCTTATGTCAGTGGTCCTGCATTTTTTGACAGTCATAGGCCCTCCTCCCCTCTTTGAGAACCTGATGAAAGCTACAGATTTATCTAGAATTCATATACACACACAACTGAATACAGTTTCAAGCAGTTCATGAAGGTACCCAAGCACATCTTGTGGACCCAGGTTACACGCCTTGGCACATGGTAGTGTTCGGAGGAGACGAGCAGGGTAAGAGGCGGCTTCCTAGTGACAGCCTGGTCATCTCCCACCAAAGGCTGTCACAGTAGCCAGGAAAGCACTTAGCTGGGTTGCACTGAACTAATTCAGTTTTAATGATATGAATTTCCTAGCTAGTGAAGCTGAATGGCAATCATCTCGGCCTGATCTTTTCCTGATGGACTCCTTGGAATGAGGCCACTGTTGAGCATGGTATCATACTTTACCAGACAGCTACTGGTATCTAGTGATTTGAGGATCACTCCAAAAATTAAAATGTAAAAGTCACTAAGAGTGGGTATTGATTTTACTCCCCAGAGAATATGCACAGGAAAAAAACCCTCCCATATGCCTTAGTAAATTAAATTTACGACAAGTTAGTGACAATCTTGTCTTGGAGATGATTAACGTTATGTAGACTTCTCATTTGTTTAGAGCAGTCTTGTTCAACGGGAGTATAATGTGAGCCACTTAGGAAATTTTAATACCCACATCAAGGAAGGTAAAAGGAAAAGGTAAAATTAATTTTAATAATATGTTTTGTATAATCTAATATATCTAAAATATCATTATATTAACATGCAATCAATATAAAAATGTCAATGACATATGTTCCATTCTTTTTTGTGTGTGTCAAATTAAGTCTCAGAAAACTAGAGTGGAGATTACACTTAGAGCACATTCTCAATTTGTACTAGTCACATTTCAAGTTCTTAGTGGCCACACATGACTAGTGGTGACCATCCTAGACAGGACAGGTTTAGAGAATTAGGAAGCACTGAAATGGAATTTCTGAGGCATAAACATTATTTGATTACACACATATATACATATATGAAAAAAGCCTCTAAGGCTCTTATTAATGTAGAGGAATGATTGTCACTCACTACTCCCTTTGATCATATATACAGTGACACCACTGGCAATAATGTATGAAGGAAGAAAAAGAATATTTTAAGATTATTTTTCAGCAGATTGTAATCTGGTTGATCTAAAGAAATATGTGACCTTCTCTGTACATAAAAGGCCTTTAATACACATCTGTTTATTTTTTCCTATTAAAAACAGAATTTTCGTATCAGAAAAGACTTTTAAATCATTTATTTTATTTATTTTTTATTTTAATTAAACATTTTTTCATGTTTAGTTTTGAGAGAAAGAGAGATAGAGCATGAGTGGGGGGGGAGGGGGAGGGAGAGAGAGAGAGAGAGAGAGAGAGAAAGAGAGAGAATCAGACGCAGGCTAGCAGGCTCCAGGCTCTGAGCTGTCAGCACAGAGCCTGACATGAGGCTTGAACTCATGAACCACGAGATCATGACCTGAGCCGAAGTTGGACACTTAACCAACCGAGGCACCCAGGCGCCCCTAAAACATTTATTTTTTAAAGTGAGGAAGCACAGATTAGAAGAGAAATAGAAAACAAAGAATAGAGATACCTTTCTGGCCTTCCTTACATGGGTTTTTTATGTATTATTTATTATTTATTGAGCCACTAATGTGTCAGACACTAAAACCATCATTATTAATTCTACAATTTTATAAAGTATATCTTATTTCCCCCATTTACAGATGAGGAAATTGAGACATAGAAGTCTCATAATAATGTGTCCAAGGTCATAAAGCTCATTAATACAGAGCCAAGAGTCAAACCTACCCTTTTATAGTCCAAAGCCTGTGCTTTTTCCAATATGCTATTCAGCCACTGTCAGGCTGGGGAAGGAGAGGACTACAAAGGACTTGTTGAAGTACTTGTGGGTGATCAGTGAAGTGGCCAAGGGAAGGAGGGGTGAAGGGTAAGAGAGAAAGAGCAAAGGAAAGATAGTAGAGATGTGGTGTAGGTGGGGAAATGTGGTTAGATGAAGTGTTAGAGTTAGTAGGGTGGTTTTTCCCACCCTCCATAGGTTGATGGCTCAGAGGCCCATCCCTGACAGCCAGCCAGGCAAGTGGGCTTTGCAGAGGTGGACGAGGAAGACACTGGTGCTTGACTCCTCTAAAGACAAGCTGTGCTATATGGCTGGTTATACAGTCTTGGCCCATTGACAGATACGCTTTTTCCTGCCTGGGATTCTAAGGATGGTAAGAACAAAGTGAGGGTTCAAGGCATGTGTGCTCTATTCACACAACATCTTTGAGCTTCTGGTATCTGCTGTTTTCTCCCTGCATATGTCTCTTGGGGATGTTTAGTTTCATACCCAGAAGTGTATGTAGCCTTTCCTTGTTTCTTTGTGCTAAAGTTAACAAAGGCAGAAAATTATCTTCTTACGGGATGAAAATACATGAATGAAACAAAGATACACTTTGCGGGGAAGATAAACACAACACCAGTCTTTGAGACAATGATGATGACAGAGGTATGAGGGTATGAATTTGGTTCTCCTCAGGGCATAATGGTTCTGCTGTCGCCTGTCCCGGATGACAGACTAGATGCAGGCTTAGGATGCACCATGCTTTTTCCAAGTTCCCAAACACATTCTTCCAAAGCACAGCTGCAAAAAAAAAAAAAAAAAAAAAAGGGGGGGGGGAGCAAAGTCCAAATAGAAAATCCACATAATGAAAACGACAAATGTGAAGGGTGCTTATACTTCTATGGACTTCCACCTAAAATTATTTTGGGAAAAGCATCAATTTTAGGAAATATAGATGGACATGAATGATGGTTCTGACCATATTTTTTAAAGATAAGTTATTGTCAAAATGGCTAACACAGTGTGTACAGTGTGCTCTTGGTTTTTGGGGTGATTCCCGTGATTCATCACTTACATACAACACCCGGTGCTCATCCCAATAAGTGCTCTCCTCAATGCCCAGCACCCATTTTCCCCTTCCCCCCACACCCCTTCCCATGACTGTGCCTTTTTTTTTTTTTTTTTTAAATGAGTATTACCAGTGGTTTAAAAAACACTGTGAACTCTGTTGGTTAGGTTGTGGAAAAACAGGCATTCTCATCAATTGCTGGAATGAATGCAAAATGATATAATCCCTGTAGGAGAGAATTTGGCAATATCTAAGAAAACTACTCATAAATTTATCCTTTTACCAAATTCTGCAGGAATTTATCCTGAAGAAATATCTCCAATAATACAAAAATACACGTGGATTATATATGGCAATATATTTGTAATTGAAAAATGTTGGAGATTATCTAAATCTGTATACATAGCAGACTGAATAAACATAGTAGTGTACACATAATAAAGTACAAGGCAGCTTTTATGGGGTGATCTTCAGGATTTACTGCTCAGTGAAAATCAAAGAGCAAAATAAAATATATACTGTTTGCTACTTTCTGGGTAAGAAATAAGGGGAAATAATATACATATATCTGCTCACTTTCTACTAAAACATACATTGGAAGAATCAACCAGAAATTAATGACACTTGCCTACAGGAGAGAAAGGGCAGAATGGAAGGGGTACAGGAGACAATGACACTTTTCTGGATAAGCATTTGTGTATGCTTTGACTTTTGGAACCACGTAAATATCTTCCATATTTATAAAATAAAGTAAAATCAACAAAGTTTGGGAGAGAAGTCCTAAAACTGAATACAAACAGAAATAAAGGAACTGAACTGTATATCAAATGGATAATCAAATAGAATAAAAAAGAACTGAGATGCCTGGGTGGCTCAGTTGGTTAAGGATCTGACTTCGGCTCAGGTCATGATCTCACGGTTTAGGAGTTCGAGCTCTGCATTGGGGTCTGTGTTGACAGCTCAAAGCCTGGAGCCCACTTCAGACTCTGTGTCTCCCTGCTCACACTCTGTCTCTCTCTCAAAAGTAATAAACATTAAAAAAAAACAACAACCCTGAAAGAACCCAATTGATACATGGGTGAAGGATTTGAACAGCTATTTCTCTAAGAGGATATATAAATGGCCAATAAGCACATGAAAAGATGCTCTACATCCTTAGTATTAGGAAAATGAAAATCAAACCCACAATGAAATTTCACTTCACTCCCACTAAGATGGGGGTGTCTTTTCTATTATAGAAAAGATGGACAGTAGCAAGTGGTGGTGAGAATGTGAAGACATTGGAAGCCACATTGTTGGAGGGGGGATGTAAAATGGTGCAGCTGCTTTGAAAAACAGTTTGACAGCTCTTCTAAATGTTAAACATGAAAGGGGTGCATGGGTGGCTCAGTCAGTTAAGCGTCCAACTTCAGCTCAGGTCATGATCTCCCGGTTTGTAGGTTTGAGCCCTGTGTTAGGCTCTGTGTTGACAGCGCAGAGCCTGGAGCCTGCTTCAGATTTTGTGTCTCCCTCTCTCTCTGCCCCTCCCCGACGTGTGCACATGCGTACACGCATTCTTTCTCTCTCTCAAAAATAAACAAAAAATTTAAAAAATGTTAAACACGGAGATACTATACATGACCAAGCTATCACTCAAGAGAAATGAAAATGTAAGTCTACACTGCACAATAACTTGTACACACATGTTCATAGCACCATTATTCACAATAGCCAAAAAGTAGAAACAACCCAAATGTCTATCAACTGACAAATGGATAAATAACATGTGGTACAACCATATAATGGAATCTCTTTGGCAATAGGAAGTAGTGAAGTACTGACACACATACAACTGAATGAATCTTGAAAATATTCTGTAAATTAAAAAAGCCAGACACAAAGACCACATATCATATGATTCCATTTATATGAAATACTCAGAGTAGGCAAATCTATAGAGACGGAAAGCAGATTAATGGTTGCCTAAGGCTACGGAGGATTGGGAGATTGCTAAGGGGTGACTAAGGCATAAAGGGTGTCTTGGGGTTATTAAAATGTTCTAAACTTGTGGTACAACTTTGTGAATATACTAAAAATAATAAAATTGCACACTTTCAATGAGTGAGTTGAGTGCACAGTATACTATAATTTACTTTAAAAAGGAGATCAGAGTTGCTTATACATCTAAAAGAACAGAAGGATAAATAAGCAAAATAAATGGTTATTTGTATAGTGAGGGAAGGATAGGACAGGAAGGACAGGGGTAGAATCTAGATTTTTCTCTGATAGTTCTTGTTTTATAGATTTGACTTTAGCACGATGTAAATATTTTATATGAGTTATAAAACAAAGCTACATTAAAAAGGCAATCTTCCTAGAGTTGATGTCTCCCCTTCCGCACCATGTTCTGGCTACTTAGAACTCGAGCTTCCAGTCTGTGCAACCCATGCCTGTTTTCAGGGCCTGCATGGGCCTGTCCTCTAGTTTTCCTTCCCAAGTTTGGACGGTCCAGCCAGTGGTGGGTGTTTGAAGAGGGTGTAGATTGGGCTTGGACACATGGGCTGGGGTGTCCTTGAGAAGGAGATGGGGGCAGAGGTGGAAGGAAAATGGGACAGGCTGTCGGGCATCTGCCAGCTCCTCTGTGCAACCACAAGCCAGTGAGGACCTCCAAGGAGTCTGAGGATTCTAATATTTTTCTTTTTCTTTTCTTTCTTTTTATTTTTTTGAGGATTCTAAAGTTTAACTTGGCCTTCCAAGTCATGAAGAGGGTTTATTTGTCAAGGCAAGAGTACAGAACATATTTAACTGTTAGCTGGAGTGACAGCATTTAAGTATTTAGATAAATGGTATTTGTGGCTCCGCTTGTACTGTTGTCCCAGGTCTGTAAATGTTAGGCCCAGGTCTACTCTCAAAACTCCCAAGTTCAAACAACCCAATTACTTACCCAAATAAATTGGGAGAGGGAGAGGAGGAGGGAGGTGGTGGGGGTGAGAGACTGAGAGAGAGAAAGAGAGAGTGAGAGAGAGAGAGAGAAGGAAATAGAGGGAGAGAGAATCTGTAGATTAGGAAATATATGAACAAATTGTAATGTATGGTCCTAACTGTAAAACAGTCTAACTTTTATAAGACAACAAAAATTTGAAAACTGATTAGACATAATTGACTTTATAAAGGAAATGTTATGAGTTTTTTTTTAGATATGATAATGGCCTTGAGATTGTTTTAGAATCATCCTTACCTCTTAGAGGTATGTATTTTAAGGATAAAATATTTTAGATTTGCTTCAAAAATTGGGTTGGGAGAGGGAGTAGGTAGGAATATAGATGAAATAAGCTTGGATATGAGTTGAAGCTGAGTAGGGGAGTCCGCAGGAGTTCATACTATTCTCCCATTTTTACATAAGTTTGAAACTCACTTGAAATCCCACCAGAAATTTCCACTAACATTTAAAAAAATATTGTTTCTACGTATACTTACACATAACATATAAATAGCATTACAGTGAACATGATGCATTGGGGGCGCCTGGATGGCTCAGTTGGTTAGGCAGCCGATTTTGGCTCAGGTCACAATCTTGTGGTTTCTGACTGGAGCTCCACATAGGGCTCTCTACTGTCAGCACAGAGCCTGCTTCAGATCCTCTGGCTCCCCCCACTCCAACCTCCAACAGTGACCCTTGCTCACTCTCTCTTTCTCTCTCTCAAAAATAAACAAACATTAAAAAAATGAACATGAGGCTTTGTAACAAGCTCTTTTCACTCAAAAGCACATTTAGACTCTTATTTATAAAACTTTCAGTTGGTCCCAATTTTTAACCAATGTTGTTAGAAACATTCTTGCACATGTATCTTTTCTGATTTATTTGATTACCACCTTTGGATATATTCTTAGAAGTATCATTGCTGATTCAAAGGTATGCATATTTAACATTTTGATACATGTTGCCAAACTGTACTTCAGAAGGGCTGTCCCTATGTACACTCTGACAGAGCCCTATCTCCTATCTCTGCTAATACCAACTTTTGTAAACTTGGCTAATCCAATGAAAACATGTTATCTCATTGTTGGGATTACTTATATTTCTTAACTAGCAAGAATAAAAATATTTTATATGCTTACTTAGTATGTGTGTGTGTGATTTGCTTATTCATGTTCTCCACCAGGTGTGTTTGTTAGGGTGTTAAACCTTTTTATTGACATGTAGGAACTCTTTGTATATTAATAACATATGCTGTGTCATGTTGTTTTGCAAATATTTTCTCTTGTTGTTTCAACTTTAATTTTAAATGTGTGTGTGTGTGTGTGTGTGTGTGTAGGGGGGTTGGTGGGTAGGTTTATTTCACCATGCAATAATTTTTTTTTTTTTAATTTTAATGTTTTATTTATTTCTAGGAGAGAGAGAGATAGAGAGAGTGTGAGCAGGGGAGGGTCAGAGAGAGAGGGAGTCACAGACTGAAACAGGCTCCAGGCTCTGAGCTGGCAGCCAGCCCAGAGCCCGACGCGGGGCTCGAACCCACGAACCGCGAGATCATGACCCAAGCGAAAGTCGGACGCTTAACCGACTAAGCCACCCAGGCGCCCCACCATGCAATAATTTTTGATAGAGAGAGTGTGAGCAGGGGAGGGTCAGAGAGAGAGGGAGTCACAGACTGAAACAGGCTCCAGGCTCTGAGCTGGCAGCCAGCCCAGAGCCCGACGCGGGGCTCGAACCCACGAACCGCGAGATCATGACCCAAGCGAAAGTCGGACGCTTAACCGACTAAGCCACCCAGGCGCCCCACCATGCAATAATTTTTAATTTTGTGTAGTTCAACCTAAACTTTAAGAGTATTGGGATTTGGAGTCACATTTAAGAAGCCCTTTCTCACCACAAGACTATCTACATTTTTTGTTTTTTAAAAACCTTGGATTTTTAAAACTCATGCATCTTGGACATCCTCTTTTGTCAATATACATCTACCTCATTCTTTTTAACAGGTGGATAGTAATGAATTGTATAGGTGAGTTTTTCTCAGCCTCCCTCCCCCATTATTTTCCCAGGAAGCTTGGTTAGATATTTTTTTCTTTGTCATCCCCTCCATGAAATTTCAATACCACATATATACCGTATATCTATGTATGTCAGGTGTATTTGTGCTTTATACATAAAAAAGTAAGTTTCTCCCCCCCCCACCTCCCACCAAGAACCAATTTGACCTTCTTGTTTGTGATATTGCCCCTCTGAGGTTGCATGATATAGCTATTCGACAATGTAATTATTCCACAGGTGTGTATTATTTTCAATATTCCAGTGCTCTATTGTCTATACTTATCTTTATACACACATTGTGTTTCTACAGGAGAAATTTCTAGAATTGAAAAGCTGTGTCAAAAGGTATTAATATTTAAAAATTTAGCAGATAATGCTAAAGATTGTGCCAATAATATGCCAACCAATATATATTGAGAATCTGGCTTCAATTTTCACATCTAAGTCATAAATCTCTTTGGAATTTATTCTGGAATGATGAATAAGGTAAAGATCTAGTTATTTTTCTCCCCCAAATTTAGCTCATTGTCCTTAAATATTAAATACTTTATCAAATTAGCCTTTACTTGATTTACCATATATTAAATATGGCAAATACAGGGGCGCCTGGGTAGCTTAGTCGGTTAAGCATCTGACTTTCGCTTAGGTCATGATCTCGCAGTTCGTGGGTTCGAGCCCCGCGTCGGGCACTGTGCTGACTGCCAGCTCAGAGCCTGGAGCCTGTTTCAGAGTCTGTGACTCCCTCTCTCTCTGACCCTCCCCTGCTCATGCTGTCTCTCTCTCTCTCTCCTAGAAATAAATAAAAAAAAAAAAACATTAAAAAATAAATATGGCAAATACTCCTATTATACTAGAGTTTTGGATTCTGTTATATGGCTGTTTGTTCATACTCTATTACCACCCTATGTTTATCATTCTTGCTTTATGTTTCAGTATCTGATTATATCCTCCTATTTTTCTTGGTATTTTAATGTTTTTTCTCTCAGTGAACTTTGGAGTAATTCTGCCTAGTTCCAAAACAGGCAAACAACAACAACAACAACAAAAAGCTCTTAGAATACTATTGGGATTAAGATTGGGATTGTACTGAATTTGTGGATTAATTTATTGAGAGTTGTAGAATATTATTACAGAGTACATTATAGAGTAACAAATTTAAAATAAGGCATAGAAGAAACAGAAATAATGTTGACTTAATGAAATATACCTGCATTAGCATGTGTTGAGTAGTATATGACAAAAGTCCAGATAAAACCCAAGTTTAAGCATAAAAGAGAGTTTATTGGCTCATTTAACTGAAAAGTCCAGTGGTAAAACTAGTCTTCAGGCAAGTTTGGATCCCTGGGCTCAAATAATGTCATCAGGATTTGGTTTCTATCTTCCAGGTTGGCTTTTTAAGCTTCCATTTTAAATAAGTCTCCCTGTAGTAGCAAAGGTGTCCTGTCTACTCTATGCTTACATGGTCTTTAGCACCTGCAATGTCAGAGGAAGAGAGTTTTTTCCTTATAGTGCTAGTGAAAGTATCGGTGATGGTCATTGGCCAGATGTCATTGGCCAGATCTGGATCGAGTATAGGAGTGGGGGCAGAGTGGCGAGTTGGGAATCAGCTCCACTGGCACCACACAAGCTACAGTTGGGAAGGAGTGGTTTCTTGAAGGGATGTGGAGGAACAAAAAAATGCAGGACTTATGTATATGATACCTACTTACTTATAAAAAGAGGATTTTAAGAAAGCATTAAGAAATATTACACAGTTGGGGCAGATTGGGTGGCTCAGTCAGTTAAGCATCCGACTCTTGGTTTCCACTCAGGTTATGATTTCATGGTTTGTGACTTTGAGCCCTGCATCTGGTTCCTCACTGATAGTGCAGAGACTGCTTAGGATGCTATCTCTCTCTGCCTCTCCCCCACCTCCTCTTTCTCTAAATAAGTAAACTTAAAAAAATCAAAAAAAGAGAAAAATTACAAAGTTAAAGTTCTAATACTATTTTCCAGCATATCAAAAGTTACTTTGGGGCCATAAGGGTAAAAAAGAAACCAGGTAACCAAGTGGGAAAATATGTTGAGAGATTAAGGAAATTATTATCTCTGTTATTAATATTTGTTCGAATTGTAATGCTGATTTCAAACAATGACTCTTCTTTTTTTCTTGATCTCATTACTGTTTAGATCCTCCAAAGTCTTGCATCATGAATTTATCCTTTTTTGGCAACTCAGTCCTCTCCTAGTCTTCTAGTTTTTCCCCCTAAGTAACTCCATTCCCTTCCTCCCTAAGCAAATCAAAAGCCTCTTAATTCCATGATCTTTCATGCTCCTCTCCCTTTTATTCATTGGTCAACTATAAAGAAACTGTTTGGATGAAAGTCATCAATGATTTCCTTAATCACTAACTCCAATGTCCTTAGATCCCCCTCCTTGACGACCTGCTGTTTCTGTAGTATTTGACAATGCTGACTGACCTTTCTTTCTTGAAATGTGGATATTTGGTTCCTATGTAACTCACTCTCCTGACGATTCTCTTAAGCTTTCTGACGACTTCTTCCCTGTTTACTCTGTTGGATCTTCTTCCTTACCTTATTTACACTTGGGTGACTCTCAAGGTTTTGGCTTCAAACTGTTTTTCTATTCACTATCTTGGCAGTTGCAAACACTACTTTCAGAAGAAAAGTATGCACCTTCAATTTAGATGCTTCTGATCAGTCCCTCCCAACATTTGCATGATCCAATCTTAACTATCCATTATGAAAGTCCAGCGTATCTTCTAAAATTTTTTTTCTCTTCTGAATCCCACGGTGATGTTTTTTAATGGTACACTTTCTAACTTTGATTATTTAATTATATATAAGACCTGACGTCCTTTCTAGCCTATAAGCTTGAGAACATTTCGATTTCAACCCTGTAACTCAGGATGCTAGTGAAAAACATGGTGTATTTATAAATCTGTTTAACATACATTAAGCACCTATTATATATTGTGCTAGGTGCTGGATAAGGGGTGAAAAAAATGTTTGGTTTCTGCCCTCACAGAATTTATAGTCTTAAGAAATAACAAATATATATTGTGATATGTTTAATACAACTTTTGAGAGAATGAATCTTACAACTCCTTATCCTTTCTCCCTACATTTCCTGCACCCGTTGCCCGTATAATCCTACAGATTTCTCAAACTCAACAGCTGAATTTGATTTATGTGCAGTGGACACCTACGACTGAGAAGTTTGTCCTGTGTTCAAAAAACTCGGAGCCAAGCACCTACTCTCTGCAAATCTGCTGATTTTAGTATTTATCTTAATGTTACCAACTCCTCCTCATTACTTAGGGGAAATCTTGGTATTATTCTCTTTGATTCCTTCCTCTTTATATTTAATTCTTTTCATTCAAGCACTTATCATTCTTGTTTAGGGCCTTTTACTTGTAGCAGAGGTTGAAAATTAGTGACCAATGGACTGTATCTAGCCAGCCAGTTTTATTCATCCTGTATAATATTCTTACAAATATGGTGTTCTTGTTTCTCATGAAAAATTAGAAAAGTTGGCAACATGGGGTCCTTACTCATACAAGAATTGCCTGGAGTTTAGATGAGACATCTAAACTGCCATGCTAATTTATACCATTCCTTATTTTTCTTACATAAAATTCATTTGCTCATTTATGAAACCTTCTTAATCCTTAATTTAGGCATGTGAGTTTGCAATCTCTGGCCTACGTGATCATGGGATTTTAGTGCTAGAAGAGGTAATAAGAGATCACCTTATATAATAGTCTCCTTACTTCTTCTCTCTCTAAGAGACAAAGAACTGAGGTCCAAATATCTTATATTACCTGACCAATATTATACAGCTAATGTGTAACAAGATTCTATTATTTGCCATTAGACCTCTTCTTCACCTGAGTGGGGTGAGTCCCTAATCTAGACCTAGAGTCCCTCAAATTCCCCATCCAGGGCCCTCACATAGAATTTTCAGGTTCAAGGGCTCTGGGCTTTTCTTTCAAGAGAAAACTCTTGCTTTCTCAGTCCCTGAGACCTGAGTCCTTTATCAGGTGAACTATAGGTACACTAATTGTTAAAAGTTAAAATATCTGTCCCAACCTTTCTAGTCTTATTCTTCTAGTACTTACCTAAATATCTATCTCATTTTCCTGGGGTGTTTATGTGTTATCCAAAAAAAAAAACCCTATGCATTTCAACCTTTTTGACTTGTTTAGTGTATTCTCTCCACTTAGGCTATTTTTCCCCAAACTCTGCCTGACATAACTTTTTCATCCTTTAAAGTCTATTTGAATGCTATCTCTCCCATACAGTGTAGTAGTTAAGCAGGTGGTTTTCAAGGGACAAAATTGGTTTGAAATCCTGGCTCTGTTTTTACCAGCCATGTGGACAATTTATCTAATCTATATCTGAGTATCCCTTTTACAAATGGTTAAACATGATCCCACTGGTTGAAACTATTTCTATGTACTGCAGGAATCCCATTGCACTTGTTTGCTTCAAACATTGCCTTGATTTATAGTTACCCATGTTAGTTATCCTAGGACTCATCATACTAACTATTCACCTTACTGGTTTTTCATTATATATTATAAATATGCAATTATATATTATTGTTATTCTTTCACAATAAATGAGGGCAAGGACTTTGTCTTACATGTGCTTCTGCTTCTCACTCTACTTAATAAGAGCTTGTAATTACTGAGTTAATAAATAGGAGTATAACCTTTCTGAGATGTTCCTAAATTCTATAAAAATAAACACAATAGTAATAGATGACTCTCATTATTATTCCCTTATGAGGACCTATGGAAGAATTTTTCTCAGATGTCTATACCAAACTATACTTCTCTTAAACAACTTAAAAAAAAAATCTTACAGACCACGTGAAACTTAGAACTATGTTTTCCTTTTGCTTTAGTTGCTAGGAGCCCCAGAGACTAATTTGTGGTGGCATGCCTCTAGCAATTACACAGGACCTTTTGGCTTGATTATTTTGGGGGCATTAAGATACCGTTGCGTTTATTTTGTTTATTTTGTTTGCTTTACAATAACCTTTTGCCTCTTCCTATCATTTTCTCTTACTATAGCGTATATCTCTTTCTGAGCACACTCAATCTTTTGTGAGCCTGGTGGGGCACCGATAAATTATATGCATCTATAAAACACATTTAAAAAATAGTTCTTATAGGCTGTTAAAGCATCAAATTTCTTGATCTTCTACTTCACAGAGAGATATCGCATATTTCAAGGTCATTGGGAGAACACTTCCCCAACTTCCTTCCTCACTTATAAAGTTAGTCACACCTTTAAAAGAGTGACGTTTTGGGGTGTCTGGGTGCTCAGTCAGCTAAGCATCTGTCCTTGGCTAAGGTCATGATCTCACTGTTTCTGGGTTCGAGCCCCACATCGGGCTCTGTGCTGGCAGCTAGCTCAGAGCCTGCCTGCTTCTGATTCTGCATCTCCCTCTCTCTCTGATCCTCCCCTGCTCATGCTGCCCCCCTCTCTCTCTCAGAAATAAATAAAACATTTAAAAACATTCAAAAGAGTGACGTTTTATATGTCCTTAAAAATATACATTTATCATGTGGAATATGGATAAGCAGAAAGCAGAATAGCAAAAAACAGAAAAACTCACCATGTGGTAAGAACCTACATATTGCTGCTTTCATAACCCACTTTTCTCTCCTAAAGTATTTCACATATCTTTTCTTATCATTAGTCTTCTAAATAAATTTTAGTGGTTTGAAGTATCCCACTAATTGTGTATCAGGGTAGTCAATCAGACTGCAACTCTATATTCCCTTCCTATAAAACCTGAAGATGCACTTTTTAAAAAAAATGTTTATACATTTTTGAGAGAGAGAGAGAGAGAGAAAGAGCAAGAGGGAGAGCAGGGGAGGGGCAGAGAGGGAGGGAGACACAGGATCCAAAGCAGGTTCCAGGCTTTGAGCTGTCAGCACAGAGCCTGACGTGGGGCTAGAACCCATGAACTATGAGATCATGACCTCAGCCGAAGTCAGACGCTTAACCTACTAAGCCACCCAGGTGTCCCATAAAACCTGAAGATGCTCTCACAGTAACTAATATAAGTGAACTTCTCTTATCTGCAACCATGTTATCCATGTCTAAGAAGTATGGGTATAATGTATTTCACTTATCTTTCATTGGTGGACAAGCTGAAATGAACTCCACCCAGCTTAATATGTGTGCAGTTTTGATTATTTCCTTTTGAGAACTTCCTAGAAGTACACTTCCTTAGTCAAAGTATATACCCATTTTAAGGATATATAGTCCTAAAATGCCCGGGGGAGGGGAGAGGACCAGTTTCTATTACCATCTGCAGTGCCTATTTAACTGAGCCCTTGCCCAATACATATACTATTTTCTTTTTAATCTTTGCCTATTTTTTACATGTTCTTTTTTTTAATGTTTATTCATTTTTGAGAGAGTGAGTTTGAGTGGGGGAAGAGCAGAGAGAGAGGGGAACAGAGGATCAGAAGCAGGCTGGGAATCTGATGGGGGCTCAAACTCAGGAACTGTGAGATCACGACCTGAGCCAAAGTTGGAAGCTTAACTGAGCCACCCAGGCTCCCCAATCTTTGCCAATTTAATAGGCATTTAATATTCCATTTATATTATTACTAATATGGTTGAGTATACATATTATTGGCCACATATATGTATTTCGATATATCTTTATTACTCTTGTCAACTTATAATATATTTAAAATTATTAACATCCATAACTCACTTTGACATCTTCCTACCTGGTTCCACTGCCTAAGCTATGTACTTGATGTGTGGATCTTATCTCCTCCTATTTCTTTTTTTTTTTTAATGTTTTTTATTTATTTTTGAGACAGAGATAGAGACAACGTGACTAGGGGAGGGTCAGAGAGAGAGGGAGACACAGAATCCGAAGACAGGCTCCAGCCTGAGACCTAGCTGTCAGCACAGAGCGGGGCTAGAACCCATGAACCGTGAGATCGTGGCCTGAGCCAAAGTCAGACGCTTAACTGACTGAGCCACCCAGGCACCCCTCTCCTCCTATTTCTTTAGAGAATCATTCAGTAATTCTCCTTGTTGGCAGTACCTTTAACCTCTGACTACTATCTTTTTTTTCTCTTGCACTAATAAACACCACTAAGTCTCCTCTTCTTAAGAAAAGCCTCAACTTTTTTCTTTTATTTGCCTTTCTTCTCTGGCTACTGACCTTTCTCTTTTCCTTTACAGCCAAATTTCTTGAAAGAACTGTCTTCACGTGCTGCGTCCACTCCATCTCTGTCTCTTCAATTCACTACAAAACAGATTTACATTCAAGTCTTCAAAGGCCTTCTTTGTTGCTAAGATTTTAATAACAATTATATCCTATATATATATATTTATGAAAAGTCAGGGTACAAGATGATTTTCCCCAAGTAAACTCAACTATGTAAAAAATATTTGGGCTGAGAAAAAAGTGATAGGTAATACATGAAAATTTTAAGACACTGCTAAATAGTGGGGATAAGTAGTGACTTTTTTTTAAGTTTATTTTTTAGTTTTCCTCAACTGAAAAAAAATTTCTTTATATTAGAACACATTGCAATGTAATATTGAAACTATTAGCCGCCACTTTCTTTTTAAAATTTTATTTATTTTTTAAATTTACACCCGAGTTAGTTAGCTATATATAGTGGGACAATGATTTCAGGAGTAGGTTCCTTAATGCTCGTTACCCATGTAGCCCATCGCCCCCCCACAACCCCTCCAGTAACCCTTTGTTTGTTCTCCATATTTAAGGGTCTCTTGTGTTTCGTCCTTCTCCCTGTTTTTACATTATTTTTGCTTCTCAATTTATATTTTCTAAAAGGAAGAAGAAAACTTCGAGAAGTGACAGGTGCCACTGGCCCAAACTTACTTTCTTCTCAAGGCGCCAAGAGCAGGACGGTGGGACCCAGAGTCCCTGGGCAGGTGTCCCCGCCGTGGGCACCACTGGATAACCTCCTGATGGGACAGTCTTCACTTAGAAAGGCCCTCACGCCCCTCATGCTCATCCCAAATGACCTCTGAGCACCCGGCCCCTACTGCTTAACGGTCTCAAACGGAGGATAACGGCCAATGGTTTCCAGTTGCCCTGGCAACAGCCAGCAACCCTCGCAGCGCCTAACAGCTTCCGTCGGTCTTCCCAGAATGCCGCGCGCCTCCTCTCGTTCTCTTCTGGATCGGAGGGCTGACTCTTTCCGGAAGTAGATGCCTGTCAGTCTCCTGTGACTGCTGGAGAGGAGGAGGCGTTTTTTCCGCGGAGGTTTGGGAGGCTGGAGGACGCCGGAGCAGGGAACTGTTTTGTTCATTTCCCAACCTTAAAAATGACTGGAAAGCTAAGGAAAAGTCGTAAAGCCACCAAATTTTTGTTAGCCCGCGATAAATGGATTAAACGTTATTAAAAAGCTGAAAGATGGAACGCACTTTAAAATGATAATGCAACTCCTTGCGTTGCTGTGATATACTTACATTCCCATAAAAAAGCAACTATTGTTCCTTTAGGAAACGAAGAGAAGCACAAAAGAAAACACCCAAGTCTCATCCACATAGAAATAACCACTGTAAATACTGGGGTAGCCTCCCAGACGCTTTCTACACATATAGTAAATGAAATTTCAAAATGAAATAGAGCTTATGCTGTTTTGTAACTTAACTTTTATGAGTATATTTAAAAAGGCAGCACAACAACATAGTTTCATGTATTCTATGTATCACTTGGATACTGAAAACAGTTTCTATTCTTTTTGCTCTTGTTTGGTGTCGCAGGGGGGAAATGAGAATCCTTATAGCTAACTCTTTGCTCATGCTCTCATTTCTTTGTGTAATTATTTTCCTCTTTTTACCTTAATCCTTTGTATTTGCACTTCCTTATCTCTCCCACAGCACCTTCCCATTCCACTCCTATGTCTTTATACTGTAAAGGGATGAAGTTACACATATGGCATCCACAGCCTACTCAATTTTTTAAAGTTTACTTTAAAAAGGTAATGCACTCAATTTTTTAAAGTTTACTTTAAAAAGGTAATACACGCTTATCGTAGACCGCTAGGAAAATTCAGAATATAATAAAAATATCCCAATATCTAGGAATCTACTGATCATGTTTTGGCATATTTTTTTTCTAGTCTTCCTTCTTTTTGCCTTCGGTGATGAATACTGAAAAAAATATTTGCTAATTTGGTAGGGGAGAGTTACAGCTTTTAATTTGCATTTATTTCCTTATTCATGTAGCTGGATAATATTTCAAATAGTACTTCACATGCTTACAGGCTATGGTCCATGTCAGGTCCCATTTTCTCTAGCCTTTCCTGAGTATTGCAGACTCCATTACAATAAGTTGTAATGGTGTAGTTTTCTATATGCTTATGTAGCTCCCTAACTAGATTGAAAGTTGATTGTGTGGTCCTGGATAAATTATTCAATATTGGTGAGCCCACTTTCATTATCAGCAAAATTGTGACAATAATACTTATTTTGCAGGGTTGTACTCAAGATTAGAAATAATAAATCCAAGGTGAGCTCAATAAAGTGGCTTAAGAAAACTATTATAGCTTTAGCAATCTGTACATAGGAGGTGTTCATGTTTTCACATTTCAGGTGAATGAATAATCCTAGCATCCCATCCAATTTGTGTATTTTTCATTCCCCCCCTCTATTAGCCCATTAGTTTTGCCCTTTTATGCTATTCTTTTAATGGTTATCCTTATGATTACAACATGTATCCTTGACTAAATTTACTAAAAATTAGTACTTTTACCACTTCCCAATCAATACAAAGCTGGTAAAACACTATATAACCCACTTGGCTTTCACTGTCATTTATTCTACATATATTTTATTTTTATCTTTTTTTGAAAATTTTTTCTTTTTACCTTTTGACCTCCTTCACCCATTTCTCCCATTTGCCACCCCCACCTCTGGCAATTACCAAGCTGTTCTCTGTATCCATGAACTTGTGGACTTTTTGTTTTTGTGTTTAGTTTGCATATCTAAAAGAAATCATGTGTTTGCTTTCTGTGTCTGACTTATTTCACTCATTTCACCTCATGCCCTCGAGGTCTCTCCATGGTGTTGTAAATGGCAAGATTTCATTCATTTTTTAAAAATGACTGAACAATATTCCATTGTGTATGTATACCACTATTTCTTCATTCATTCTTCAATGGACACTTAGGTTGCTTCCATATTTTGGCTATTGTAAATCATGCTGCAGTGAACATGGGGTGCATATATCTTTTCAAATTGGTGTTTTTGTTTTCTTTGGATAAATACCCAGAAGTGGAATTGCTGGATCATATGGTGGCTCTATTTTTAATTTCTTGAGGAATCTCCATGCTGTTTTTCATAGTGGCTTCACCGATTTACATTCCCATTAACAGTGCACAAGGGTTCCCTATTCTCCCTATATTCACCAACACTTGCTATTTCTTGTCTTTTTGATTAATAGCCATTCTGAGAGGTGTAAGATGATATCTGTCTCATTGTGGTTTTGATTTGCACTCAATTTAGATATTTATTAAGCACTCATGACACATAAAGCACAGTTTATAATATTCAAGGTGTCTTGAACATGAATTATTTCAATATGCTTCTCACATAAACCATATGCTCCTCTTCAACCTGATCAATTCTCCTATTATTGCTTCCTCAGTCTCTGCCATTATGCTTCGTCCATCATAATAGGTGCTGAACAAATATGTGAGCTGAACTGAGTAATTTAGTGGAAAAAGAGAAATGCAAATTAGTTAAAACCTGACAAGTTGTGATAAAAATGATAACAGATGCAAAGTACTTTGTACCTTGGGAGACCAGGAGCAAATAATTTTGATTAAGGTATCTGGGAATGCCTTGTGGAGTAGGTAGATTTGATCGGGACCTGGATCATAAGGACTGAGGAAAAGGGCTTAATAGATGGAAGTGAGTTAAGGCTTGGAGACAGAAGTAAACTGGTTTGTGTTATGTTATCAGAAAGTTATTTGGGGTAGCAAGAGAGTAGGGTGGGTGAATGGGCCCCGGTGAAGCAGAAAAAATGTAGTTGTGTCCCACATTTTGAGGATTTTGAGATGAGCAGTCATTATAATTTTAGCTTTCAAACGTTTCTGAAAAGTACTGCTTTCAATATGGCTTGGGACGTCAGGAGATTGCAATCGGCCTGCTGGTTGGAAAAGGTAGGGACTGAGAAGATGCCTGAGGCTTTCGGAGCACGGAAGGAATTAGTGGCTATTACGGAGGAAAGAGTGTCCACGAAGAGGCGGGCTGCATAACCACGCTTATGAGGACGGGCCAACCAAGCCGGGAAGCAGCGAAGTCCACAGCAGCCACGGAGACGCCTGCAAGGGCACTTGCCAGGACCAAGCCCTTTGGCCTGCGGGGGGATCAGGAGGCCCCGCACCATCCAGCCGCGCTTCTCCTCACGCCTCTCGCCCCGCCCCTCGCGCCCCTTCTCGCTCCGCTTCTCGCCTCTGGCCCCGCCCCTCCCAGGGCTTCAGGCCCCGCCCCTCCCTGCGTCTCTGGCCCCGCCCCTCCCCGCGCCTCTCGCCCCGCCCAGTGTCTCTTGCTTCGTTGGGAGGCCCAACGGCCCCGGGGTCCTTAGACACGCTGTGTGACGGTCGCCCTACCTGGGGCCAGATCAGCCCGGCAGGAGGAGGATCTGAGCGGCCCGGTTGGCGGGAGAGAGGTTGCCTTTCCTGGGTCTCATACCCGGCTGCCCGAGGCAGGAGGAAGCAGCGGCGAGGTCTGCGGGCTGCATGGCTGGAGCTCCGGCTGAGAGCGGGCCCGGTCCCGCGGCGGGGGACCAGCTGCAGCAGCAACACGTTGCGTGCCAGGTCTTCCCCGAGCGGCTGTCTCAGGGGAATCCCAAGCAAGGGTTCCTTTCCAGCTTCTTCACCAACAACCAGAAGTGCCAGCTTATGCTCCTGAAGACGCTGGAGACAAGTACGAGCCGTGACCTGGAGGCTGGGTCGGTCGGCGGGGTGGTGTCTGCGACCCAGAGGGCAGGGGTCTCTGAGTTCATCCCCAGGTGTGGCATGAGCGGGTTCAGGCACCTCTGCGCTGATTCCAGACAGATTCGGCATCGTGGGGGCGGGTGGGAGGGTTGTGGGGGAGGGTTTGGGCCTCAGTTTCCCTATCAGAGGTGGTGTTGAAGCCTTTCAGCTGGGCTCTTGCTTGCGGATTGAGGGAGGAGTAGGGTAGGAGTTTGCCCTTTTCAGTCATACTCACAGGTCTGACAGATCCTCCGATTTCTCCTGTAAATTATACGGCAGTATGGGGACTTCAGAGTGTGGGCCAAGCAGAGTCTTAATTAAGGCATTACTCCTGGCAGACAAAAAACTGTTTTGCAAACTACTTTCGTTGGAAGGGGTTCTTAACCTTCATACATGAATGGGTTCCCAGAGTAGAAACCTCTGAAATGGACTATGAAACCGTGTGTATGCACCTTAGTACATTTTTCTGGGGAGAGACTTCTGGCTTCATCATATTCTGGAAGAGGCCAACGATCCCCAAAGAGTCAGGAATGACTGCTGTGGGTTAAATAGGACACAACTACCTGCTGATCAAGTTCTCCAGTCCCAGGGACATTACACTCGAGATTTTTTAACTCCTTTACATTGACATGGACGTCCTAAGTTTACTTCAGATACATTTAGAAAATCAAAGTCGTAAACCTACTTGTCCTAAAGCAAGGTTACTACTTCACAACTGGCCAATCATAGTTCAACCACCTAGAGATTTTCCAGCCTTCTTGAGATTACCTGCATGTTAAGGAATCCAGGGAGGGGGGAGGGGTAAGGGGGTAATGGCAATGATGAGGTTGTGTTCACTTGGAAATATGTATCGAATGCCTCCTGGTTTCTGGTGTGGGGAAATGGAAAGATGAGTAAGGACCCGGACTGTGCATTTTAGAGGGTTAAGTGGAATGCAGTGGAAGGAGCATGGGCTGCAGAGTTAAACATAGGTTCAGATTCTGGTCTCTCTCCTTATCAGGTGTGGAAGACTGACTTAACTTCCTGATCCCTCTCTCTTTGTCTGCACGCACAGAAAGGGAAGGGTAGGGATAAAAATACCTCATTTAGGGTTGTTGTGAGGAATAGATTTTATGAATGTAGATTGTGACCATATCAGGAGCTGAGTAATGGCTAACTGTGCTTACAGTGGAAGAGACAACAGTGGAGGAGATGTAGAGATTGGGTGTGAGGAGGGTGGGGTGCTGAACATGAACCCCAATAGGAATTAGCAAGTCTCAACTCTCCCTGGAGGGCTGCTGGGAGAAGTGTTAGTGGTATTAAAGCATCAACCTATAGCTTTACAATCCTGAACCTGGGACTCAGCCTCAAAGATCTTTTGTTTTCTCTCTCTCTCTCTCTTTTAAATTTAAATCCAAATTAGTTAATATATAGTGTAATGATGGTTTCAGGAGTAGAATTTAGTGCTTCATCGCTTGCATATAACACCCAGCGCAAATCCATTCTAAATACTGCAGGTCCTGTCTGAAGTATCAAACCACTGTGCTCCCTGCAATAATAATAATAATAATAATAATAATAATAATAATAGTAAAACTGTTATTATTATTATT
Organism: Hyaena hyaena; assembly: GCF_003009895.1. NCBI lineage: Eukaryota > Metazoa > Chordata > Mammalia > Carnivora > Hyaenidae > Hyaena > Hyaena hyaena. Next base: position 539,886 of record NW_024081192.1, read on the forward strand.
TTAGGAAGAGTACTATAGACTTTGGAACCCACTTCAACTTTGTAAAACTCTTAGTTGCTTGAATAATAAAACACTTAATATGGTTCCTGATGCCTGATATACACTAAAAAAATACTTATTACTAATAATTGTTTTGCTGTTAATACTCTTAAGAGGGGTCAGGTTAAATAAAACAGTAATGTATACCTATCTTTTTCATCTCCCTACTTTTCTTTTACTCACTTGTTTTTACTTTCAGCACTTAATAAAAAACAACCTTGGTTTCTTTTTCTAATTTTTTGCTTATGTCATATAGTACGTTGTGCATTTATGCACTCAGATAAGACTGTTATGTGGAAAGTTGATATTAGAGGCATTTGGGTTTGTTTTACTTTCCCGTAATTATTATAGCCTAACAGATGCTTAGAAGTGGAAGGTCCCAGGGCGCCTGGGTGGCTCAGTCGGTTAAGCGTCTAGCTTCAGCTCAGGTCATGATCTCATGGTCCGTGACTTTGAGCCCTGCCCTGGGCTCTGTGCTGACAGCTCAGAGCCTGGAGCCTCCTTTGGATTTTGTGTCTCCCTCTCTCTGCCCCTCCCCCACTCACGCTCTGTGTTTCTCGGTCTCTCAAAAAATGAATATAATGTTAAAAAAAAACCCAAAAAAGAAGTGGAAGTTCCCTCAGGAGTCATCTAGGCCTTTGCACCTCCACACTGGAAGACCGGGGGGCCGTCACTGGCCAGAGAGTTTATAGACCTCTGTCGGACCTGGTTACCAGTTCTTTGAGGCTCCCCGTAGCTCCTGGTGTATTGTAGTCACACCTTTACTTGTTGGAAACATCCTTTCCCATACTGTAACTTCTACTCTTTGGTCCTGTTCTGTTCTCTGAACAAATGTTGACTAAATCTCTTCCCACACAGCCCTTCAGACATTGTGGTCGTAGTTAAGTTTTTTATTCTCCCTTCCACATCCACAACTCCTTTTGTGCTTCTTACTCAGCACAGTCCTGTACTGTTCTGGTTGCCTCCCCTCCGGGGAAGGGCTGCAGTTGGCAGGTCCTGTTCAGAGTGTGGTACTTAGAATGGGACACTGTCACCCTGCGGTCTGATCAGAAGAGACGCCAGTGAGCCCCTTAACTCCCTTCCTCTAACCTGGATACTGTGCTGCGGTTCGTTTCTAAGGATGAGGCCCCAAGTCCCCTCGTTCTTTTGTATATGCTTTCATACAATGTTTTTGATCATATAACCATACGTGGGCTGTATAAGCATTTTTGATATTATTTAAGATGTTTAGTCGTATCCATCTTGGTGTTCGTGTCACGGTTTTATTTCATCAAGGACTTAATTTTAGGTTAATTTAAGCTTGTCTTTTCATATCCATCTTTTGCCAATTTTAAGATAGTATTATTTCCTTAAGATTTGTGATGTACTTTTTGATAATATCCTATACTGCTCTTTGGAGAACTTAATTGGTGCTCTTTTTTCCTGATTAGCATGCTTAATTGAATCAAATATCTTTCTAGATCCGTATGTCAAACTTCTGCTTGATGCCATGAAGCACTCAGGTTGGTAAGTAAATCTTTTTAAAGCGTTGGTCTATATTCTGGCTGCTAAAAACACGCAAACAAAAACACACTTCAAACTTGAGCTTCTTACGATTTTTCGCTTCCAGCCACAAAGCCTTTTCCATATGGTAGGCAGTGGTGACGGGGTGCATTCTTTCCAAGCAGGTCTTGTTCCCTTCAGACATCTTCCTCCCTAAGTCTAAGTCTCTGGCTCTGCCACTCACCTCCAGTATTTAGTAAAGACCACACTTAAAGTCTTGTAAGTGATTGCCAGACCTGGCTTTCCCACTCTACCAGCCTCAGCATTGTCCTTCATGGAGAAGAAATCTCGGCTTCTTATGTAGGAGCCTTCCAGGTGTTGTTTAACTTCAAGGAAATTAGAGGAAGTGACGTCTGAAGTCCACTTCTTAACAGTCTTGCCAGAGGATAGCAACTCCATCTTATTTCCAATATGGTCTTAATCAGTTGACCAGATGATTTATGGAACTGCGTGGGAGTTGAAGTAGGATAGATTTTGCGGGCGTGACTTCCTTATTTTACAGATGAGACAGCTGAGTCCTAAAGGTGTCCCAAGGTTTCTTGTGTGTTAGTTTTGAAAGGGCTCTGTGCTACGGGGCTCCTGACTCCTTGCCCGGGGCTGTTTCCCCTGCACCGTGCGCGGGCATACTGCTTTTGGACATTGCTTCTTTAATCCATTCTTGCCTTTTAGTGCGGTTAACAAAGAAAGACACTTCTCTTGTGAAGACTGTGATGGAAATGTCAGTGGAGGTTTTGATGCTTCAACGTCTCAGGTAGGTATTTTTGCCAAGTTGTTCTCTTTCCTGATGTTTGCTAAGCACCTTCCGCATGCTGGGCATTCTGTTTAGTAGACTGTGTGTAAGGTTCAAACAATGAGTCAGTTATGGTTCTTACTCTTAAGGAGCTTATGCTTTCATAAGGGAGACAAGCCATGAACACAGACAATGATAAAAATTTGAGGCGGGTTGAACTCTTTTAGGTGGGTGTAGTTACCACAGTGGGACTGTGATACAATTGAAAAACACCAACAGAGTCAGCTAGAGCATATAAAGCTTCTTCAGGGGCAAAGAAGACAAAGACTGTTGCCCAAAGAAGGGGTATCATGAGCAAAGGTGGTGTGTTGGGAAAGAACAAGGTATATCTGGGGAATGGCATGTTGTCTAGTGCAGCAGAAGGGTAGGAACCTGTGGGGAATATGGGGAAATAGGATTGGAAAGAAAAGTAGGCATATGGTGGGAGGCTTTGAATGCTTAGTTAAAGAGTTTTCCCTGTACCTGGTGAGGAGTGATAATACCTTTGAAAATTTTTGATTAGGAGAGGGGCGCCTGGGTGGCTCAGTCGGTTAAGCGTCCGACTTTAGCTCAGGTCATGATTTCATGGTTCGTGGGTTCGAGCCCTGTGTCGGGCCCTGTGCTGACAGCCAGCTCAGAGCCTGGAGCCTGTCTTCGGATTCTGTGTCTCCTTCTCTCTCTGACCCTCCCCTGCTCATGCTGTCTCTCTCTCTCTCTCTCAAAAATAAATAAAACATTAAAAAAATTTTTTTTTGATTAGGAGAGTAAGTTTTCTCATCTGGGAAAATATGGGTAATGGTTCTATCTGTCATAGAACAGTTATTAGAATTAAATGAGGTACCTCATATAAGGTGCTTAGCAGAGTAAGCACAGTAAGCATTCAATAAATATTATTAGTTTTTAAAAAATCTTTTAATATTTATTTATTTTTGAGAGAGATAGAGACAGAATGTGAACAGGGGAGAGGCAGAGAGAGAGGAAGACACAGAATCCAAAGCAGGGTCCAGGCTCCGTCAACATAGAGCCTGATGTGGGACTCAAACCCATGAGCTGTGAGATCATGACCTGAGCCAAAGTCGGATGCTTAACTGACTGAGCCACCCAGGCACCCCTAAATATTATTAGTTTTATTTATTTATTTATTTATTTATTTATTTATTTATAATGTTTTATTTATTTCTGAGAGAGAAGGAGAGACAGCACGAGCAGGGGAGGGTAAGAGAGAGAGGGAGATACAGAATCCGAAACAGGCTCTAGGCTCTGAGCTGTCAGCACAAAGCCCTATGTGGGGCTCGAATCCACGAATCGTGAGATCATGACCTGAGCTGACGTCAGATGCTTAACTGACTGAGCCACCCAGGTGCCCCTAAATATTATTAGTTTTTTTTAATGTTTTATTATTAGTTTTAAGTAATTGGAGAGTTTTGACAGCATCTTGGAGTTGGTAGAAGAATTATATCATGTGATAAGGGTAAATGAAGCTTTTATAAGTAACGCCTCCCATCTTGAACATATAACCCTGTTTAACAATACTTACTTGTTTCCTCCTGGGGAATTTTATATGTATTTTGGTTGTTTATAGCTGTTTCACAGTAATCTCGAGGGAAAAAAAACAGCATAGGGGTGAGAGGACTGGGTCTTGGAGCCTGGTAGAATTGAGTTCAAATCTAGTTCCCCTGCTTATTGGCTGTGGGACTTGAGCAAGTTATTTGCCTTATTCTCAGTTTCCTCATTTGTAAACTGATTATAACAATACCTAATAGCTCTCAAAATGGGTCTTGGTGAATTCTTCCCCCTCTACCCCCCTTGGGGTTAAATAGAGTGGACATTCTGAACTTTTATCTTACTTCTTGGTAGTGTTGAGCATAGTTGGGTACTCCTTTTATTTATTTTTTAAAAATTATAGTTTGTATTGTGAAGTGTCTCATTCATACAGAAGAGTAAGATACCTGTACGTATGCTTTTGGTCTCAGTAATAAAACAGACACCTGTGTAACTGCCACCAGATTTGAGAAATAGAATGTCACCAGGATTTCACAAGATTGCATGCCCCTCTTGGATCACATTTCCTCTCCTTTTCTTACTCTGACTTTTGTGATAATCATTCCCTGCTGTTCTGAATAGTTTTACCATCTCTATGTACAAACAATGTGTTATTTAGTTGCCTGGCTTTTACCTTTTATACATGGAATACTTTGAGTTCTGGGTGATACTTTGTAGTTTTATGAAATCATACAGTATATAGTTTCCCGTAATGATTCTGCCCTTGAACACCCGAGATTCTTCCATGTTGTTGTACACACCTCTGGTTTATGTCGTTTGGCGCTTGTATAGTGTTCCACTATATGTCCATACTGCAGTTTACCCTGTTTCCGATCGTTTCCCACTTTGTTATTATGAACAATACTGCTGTGAATATTTTTCACATCTCCGGGAGCACATGTGCAAAAGTTAGTCCTGTGTATCTACCCGGGAGCAGAATTGCTGGGTCATGTAATAGGCGTTCACTTGGCTTTAGCAGGTAATGTCAGATGCCTCTTCCCCTGGTTTCCAGTATATGACACTCTTTGCTAGCTCACCTCCCTCTACCAGCTCTTTCTTACATGTGGAAGTTTCTTAGTCCTCGGTGTTAGATCCCCTTCTTTTCTTCCTCTGTACTCTGCCAAGGGGATCTCATTTCTTTGCCTAGGTCAGAGCTCTCTTTTGAACTTCACATCTGTGCATCCAGATGCCCATTTAATATCTACACTTGGATGTCTTAAAGGCACCCGAGACCTCACAGACTTGTCCAAGTCCAAATTGATGATTGATACCATCCCCTGTCCTCACCCAACCTGGTAGTGTCCTCACCCAAAACTTGTAGTTTTGCATATCTCAGTGAATGGGACAGCCATCTATTCCATTCCCCAAGGTAGAAATGTAGAGATCATCCTGTACCTCTGGTTCCCTTCCCATGTTCTATCGCCGACTTTTGTCCAATTTACCTCCTAAATATTTTTTGGGGGGGGGGGCGTGGGTCTTACTGTCCCTGTTCAGGTACCATTATCTCTTGCCTAGAATATCTCATTAGCCTTCAACTAATTTCTCTGCACCCTGTTTGGTCATCTGCTTATTTTTACAACTAGAGTCGAAGGATAAAAACAAACAAAAGCACCTCCCTGTTTCACTACTCCCTTTCAGTGACTTCCCACTGTTGTCAGGGTACAGAGTGATTTGCTCTAGCCGACCTCACCAGCCTGATGTCATGTCTGTCACCTGCAGCTCTGTGCTTCAGGAATACGGGCCTGCTTCCAGCCTCTCAGACACTCTGTTGCGGAAGTGCTCCTCCCCTCTGCACGGGTTGCTCTGTCTGGAAGGCTCCCTTCCCTGCCTTCATATTTAACTCCTCCTCACCCCTGAGATCCCAATTTAAGTATTCCATCTGCAGAGAAGCCTTTCCCAATCCTGCAGACCAGACCATTCTCATCGTGTGTATTCATGACATCTTGGATTATTCTTCATGACACCTGTCATTGCATATATTTAAACATCTTGGTAAATGTTTGATTAATTTCTAGTGCCTTTAGTAGATTATATATTATAAATTAGAATATAAATTATAAATAGATTATAAATCTACTAGTAGATCTCAATAAGTATTTTCGAAGGATGAATGTTGGATGAATGTATGTAAAATATCTGGCACACATCCCAGTGTCTGGCACGTAAGTACACGATAAATGGGAACTATTATTCCTGGGATCCCTCATGTCTTTATTATTCTTATAGGGTCCTGCTCAGTGTGCTGTTGGCTTTTTGCACTTCTTTCTGAAGGTCTTTCTGAGGAGTTTTCCTGGCAATTCTAGTAGAATGAGACAGTGGTGGTCATTCATTGTTGATTCATTGCTCACTCAGAAACTTGATAAGAAGCAGTTTACATATATTCTCATTTAATTCTCACAATTCTATGAGGTAGGTACCCTAACGATCTCCTTTTGATAGTTGAGGAAACTGAGGCACAGAGCAGTTAAGACTCGCCCAAGGTCACCAAGTTAGGAAGGAGTGGAGCTGCAGTTTGAATCTGTCAGCTGCATTCCAAAGCCCACTCCCCCAATACAGTGCGGTGGAGTCCACCAGCTCACCGAGGATGGCGGTTAAGTGCTGTTGTAGTTCAGGGAGAAGAGGGAGAAGTCGGCCACTGGGAAGGCTTAGCAGAACAGGTACCTTAGGGCCAGGCCTTGATGACGGGGTAGATGTGGGGTTGAGGGAGTAGCACGGGTGGAGGCTCTCCCAAGCTGGTGAGCCATCTCAGCCAGAGACAAGATGGGATTTACAAAAAGCGGGTCAGTGGTATAAGTAATGGAACTTCTCTTATTTTGGTGACTCCTAGATAGTTTTATGCCAGAACAACATCGGTAATCAGGCCCATATGAACAGAGTGGTCACCCACGAGCTCATTCACGCGTTTGACCACTGTCGTGCTCATGTCCACTGGTTCACCGATGTCAGACACTTGGCCTGCTCAGAGGTGAGTCTTATTGTAAAGATCCTTCTTCCCCCTGGAGCAGTCTGAGTTTGGACATTTTAATGATGTATACTTTACTTAAACATACTCCATTTCTTATACTGTTGTGGCTTCATGCCACTCTTAGGTTTCCATTTTTTATTTATTTATTTTTTATAAAAATTAAAAAAAAAGTTTATTTATTTTTGAAGGTAAGAGAGACAGAACATGAGCAGGGGAGGGACAGAGAGAGAGGGAGACACAGAATCCAAAATGGGCTCCAGGCTCCAAGCTGTCAGCGCTGAGCCTGACTCGGGGCTCAAACTCACGAACCATGAGATCATGACCTGAGCCGAAGTTGGTCACTGAACTGACTGAGCCACCCAGACACCCCCTTAGGTTTCCATTTTTAACAACTAAATACAATTTTGAGATACAAGAGAATTTTAAGCATCTTTTTAGAATTGTCTGAATTATAACCTTTAAATTCTAATACTAGTGGTGACTTGATAATAATGAACTATTTTTCCTTTTGTGGATTCTTACTTAGTCTTCACCACAGTCCATTGAGGTAGATGCTATTATCCCATTTTATATATGTTGAAAGTCAGGCATTTTTAAATTTTTATTTTATTTATTTATTTTAATGTTTTATTTATTTCTGAGAGAGAGAGAGAGAGAGAGAGAGAGAGAGCATGAGCAGGAGAGGGTCAGAGAGAGAGGGAGATACAGTGTCCGAAACAGGCTCCAGGTGCTGAGCTAGCTGTCAGCACAGAGCCCGACGAAGGGCTCGAACCCACGAACCATGAGATCACAACCTGAACCGATGTCGGATGCTTAACCGACTGAGCCACCCAGGCGCCCCAAGGCATTTTTTTAGATCCATGGATTTGTAAGTAGTAGAGACACAATTATAACCCAGGTTCTTAACTGGTTTGCTGTGCTGCCTTCTCTCAGTAAAGCGCTTTGTCTTCCCAAGAGTAAAACATTTAGTCTCAAAAATACAACATAAAAAGTTTCTTTTATTATTAAGCACATTGATCGTTCTCAGAAACGCGATACATTTATGCTCTTAGAGACATGTATGTGTTTAATACTTGCATTTCATTAATTGAAGAGTGCGGTGTGCTGCGAAGTTCAAAAAACTAATATAAATTTCAAGCTTATATTTATAACTTAGATTATTTTCTCTTTCCTTTGAAATTAATAAGCAGCCCCATTGCATTTAATTATAACTCCTATTATTTGGAGAGTAGACTGAAACCTGAGTTTTTAAATAGGTCTCTTTCTTGGGTGTTATGAGAATTAATGCCTGTTAGCCAGTTAAAGTGTGGTAAGTGTCTCGAACTCCTCAGAGGAATGAGGCCATGGTATTGTGGAAGTCACAACAAGTAGGCCATTCTGTCTGCAGTGTGTTGGCAAAAACATGGCCAGGTTGGCTGCGGCATCTGTGTAGGTAGTTAGAAGACGTTTTCTTCTATTGAAGCTGCATTTTACCTTAAAAATATTGTAAATTAACAAACACGTTGATGGGGGGGGTGGAGGAGAGGGGAAAGTGGGTGATGGGCATTGAGGAGGACACTTGTTGGGATGAGCCCTGGGTGTTGTAGGCAAGCCAATTTGACAATAAATTATATTAAAAAAAATGTAATAAATTAGAAAATATGCCCTAACTTCAGGCTGTCATGCTCATAGCATGACCAGTATAGAATGTTCTTGATTCTTCGAAAAATTAAGAACTTAAGTTTCAGGAACTTAATTGTTCATAGGACAGTTGAGGCCCTGGAGGAAGGCCTGAGGGAGGTTCTAAGAGAGTTGCAGTGTTTGGGGCCAGCGGTAGAAGGTTCAGGTTCTCAGAGTCTTAGATACTCTTGTGTTTAATTTTAAGCTCACATTGAAGTTCAGTTTGTAGATCTTTGAAAGAATGCTTTCATGAAGTCCTTTTGGTAATATCTACAACTGTATCTTGTAGAGAGCATGGACTTTCACTTTCTGACTTTTGGTTCCAAAAGAAATTAGTTCTTTCAATAAGGTTATTGTATAAAGTTTCGAAAATTCCCTTTGATAAATGATTGACCCCATCCCCACCCCAGTTTATTTTGCATTGCCTAGCATAGCTCAGGAATATCTACTCTTGTTCTTAAGAATCACTGAAAATAATCTTATGTCAGAATTTTAAAACATTCTTTAAAAGAGTCTGTTCTCAGACTGAGTCTGTTCTCAGACTCAGAAAAACATGCTAATGTTAGATTCTCTTACAATTTTTATAGAGCATGAGCACTTATTTTCTTTGTTTGCCTTGGTCTTTGTGATAGGTTCGAGCTGCTAACCTTAGTGGAGACTGCTCGCTTGTGAATGAAATATTCAGGTTGCATTTTGGATTAAAACAACACCATCAGGTAAAACTAACGTACGAAATCGCTTACCCTCCAGAGTGCTATGAATGGAAATGATGAATAAAGAAATGAGAAGTTCATTTAGTATTTGAAATTTGAAAGAGCTATTTATATGGAAAGAATACAAAATTATACTGTGTAAGCCAAACAGATGGAATTTAGTTCTACTTTTTAAATTATTATTTTGTTTATTTAATTAAAAAAATTTAAAAATATTTATTTATTTTTGAGAGAGAGAGTGAGGGAGAGACAGACAGACGGACAGAGAGAGACAGAGTGCTAGTGGGGGAGAGGCAGAGAGACACACATCGGTTACAGTAACTGATGGTGAAATCTCACAGTTTTTTTTTTTAAAGTTTATTTATTTATTTTGAGAGAGGCGTGCACGCACGCACGTAGGTGCGAGGAGGGGAGGGTCAGGTAGAGAGAGAGAGAGAGAGAGAGAGAGAGAGAATCCTATGTAGGTTCTGTGCTGTCAGTGCAAGTCCAACACGGGGCTAGATCTTCTGTGACATCATGACCTAAGCCGGAATCAAGAGTCAGACACTTAACCGACTGAGCCATCCGGGTGCCCCTGAAATCATAGTTTTAATGGAAGTATGTTACATTTGGGAAGAATTAAACCAGAACTGTGGTCTATCCAGGTGTCTCCCAAACCCGTAGCTCCAGGAGACAAGTTTTCACCGTCATTTTTCTGCCTGTAAGAGAGAAATTTCCTCTTTCTGGCAATTGTTATCATAGCCCCAGGGGGTTCTTCCTTTCTTTCTTACCCCTTTTGGCCTGGAGTTTATTTTTAAGATCATTGGTTAGTGTCATTGAGGTCGAAAGCACTGGTTTATATTCTCATACTAGTGAGCGGCTCTGCCTCAGGCATGCTGACCAGAGTGAAAGAAAATAGGGGGCACACACAGAAAAGGAATGATTGACAGGATACACAGCCCTAAGCACCAGTATTTGGTTATTTTTCATGAAGAGGCTAAATGCCATTCTTTTGAGCTTTAGTTTTGGCCTGTGGAGAAATAAATGGGTTTAAAGGTCTCTAAGAATTGGAATGGCAAGACCTTCTGTTTCTTTACATACTTATGATACTGAGACATTCTAGCCTTATTACTATGTAACGTTAGATTGAGTATTTTCTTAGGTACCCATGCAAAGAATACCTAGGAAAAAAAAGTTGTTTGACTTTTTTCCCCCCTGAAAAATTAAGACACCTTTACATTTTGTGTGTCTGTATGTGTGGTTTCCGATTGCTTCCATGGAAGAGTGCCACTCTCGAAGGAAGAGGTATCTAATATGGGTCACTTGAAAAGAAAAGGAGGAGAGAGACAGAGGAGTAAAGTGTATTTTAAATCTATTTAAATTTTATTAAAAATCCAACCAGAACCTTATTTATAGAGTTTTGTTTTGTTTTGATATTTGCAAATTGGAAGTTACTACCTGTTGGACTGCCTGAAACTTCAGAGAATGACGTCTGGTTATATTACTAGAAATGATGAAAAAATGGGGGCGCCTGGGTGGCTTAGTCGGTTAAGCGTCCGACTTTCGCTTGGGTCATGATCTCGCGGTTCGTGGGTTCGAGCCCCGCGTCGGGCTCTGTGCTGACTGCCAGCTCGGAGCCTGGAGCCTGTTTCAGAGTCTGTGTCTCCCTCTCTCTCTGACCCTCCCCTGCTCACGCTGTCTCTCTCTCTCTCCTAGAAATAAATAAAAACATTAAAAAAAAAAAAAGAAATGATGAAAAAATGGAGGAAGTCTTACTTATACCTAAATAATTTTAGATTGAATTAAACATATCCCATAATTTAAGAATTATGTCTCTACTGTCTTTTTTTCTATTTTATTTTATTTTTTTACTTTAGAGAGAGAGAGCGAGCAAGAGTGCAAGCAGGGAGAGGGGCAGAGGGAAAGAGACAGAGAGAAAGAAAGAGAGAGAGACAGAATCTTAAGCAGGCTCCACGCTCAGCATGGAGCCCAATGCAGGGCTCAATCCCAAAGCCCTGGAATCATGACCTGAGCCAAAATCAAGAGTTGGACATTCAGCTGACTGAACCACCCAGGCACCCCAATGTTTCTTCTTTAGAACGACAGAAATTAGTAAAATAATATGAAAGGGAATGAATTCTGATGTGGTCAGACATTATATAAAATGTAATTATTCCATGATAACTTTCCATATAACCTTAAAGCCACATTCTTTTCTTTCTCCTTAGACTTGTGTGCGAGACAGAGCCATTCTTTCTATCCTGGCTGTTAGGAATGTCAGCAAAGAAGTAGCTCGAAAGGCTGTTGATGAAGTTTTTGAGTCTTGTTTCAATGACCATGAACCTTTTGGAAGGATCCCGCATAACAAGACTTATGCGAGGTATGCTCATAGAGACTTTCAAAACCGTGATCGGTATTACTCAAATATATGAAGACAATGACATTTCACATTATGGCACTTCCGTGATCATGAAGAAAATATGGTTCTCAAGTGGACAAACCTATGAAGCGTAAATGATCAATTATATACAGATAAAACACAGAAGATGCTGATTCTAGCGTACGTTCAGAAAAAGTAGCTGTGGTAAAAGTGAAACTGCCTTCAACTCCAAGGCAACCATTGTAACTTTACAGTTAACCGTTTGGTCATTAAGGCAAATAAATTACAGTTTTGTATTTTCTATGTTGTACTTGGTGTTTTTTATTATTTGTGTTTAAAAAATTGTGATTTGTTTTAATTACATGTGATTATTTAAAAATTTGATTATGAGGCACCTGGGTAGCGTAAGTAGCTGACTTTGGCTCAGGTCCTGATCTCACAGTTCATGAGTCTGAGCCCCGCATCAGTCTCTCTCTGCTATCAGTGCAGAGCCTGCTTCGGATCCTCTGTCCTCCTCTCTCTGCCCCTCCCCTGCTCATGTTCTCTCTAAAAAATAAATAAATGTTAAAAAAAATAAAATTTGATTATGAAACCTGTGAAGTGTGCTCTTGTATGAATTTGATAGATGACTACTGTTAGTATTTACATTAACGGTAAAGAAAAATATACTGATTTCATTATAGGACATTTATTGAGATGTTCAAAGTATATAAAGAATGAAAGTTGGGAATGATTTCATTTAATGATCAATGGCTCCCTTCTCCCTGTTCTTTCAACATGTATGTTGGGACCCTATGTCTTAATTTTCTGGGGACAGCCCTGATTAGATTTTTCTTCTTTTGTAAAGGCAATGCATTAAATGTATAATGTAATTGAATTTAATTTTTATATATTTGTAAGATTTTTAAAATATAATTATCCTCAAATGTTTTGTCAAGTCCTATGTTTGAGTTTTTAAATTTTTATTAAAAAATTCTTTTTAATGTTTATTTTTTATTTTTGAGAGACAGAGACAGAGCATGAGAGGGGGAGGGGCAGAGAGAGAGGGAGACACAGAATCCGAAGCAGGCTCCGTGCTCAGAGCTGTCAGCACAGAGCCTGATGAGAGGCTCGAACCCACGAACTGTGAGATCATGACCTGAGCTGAAGTCGGATGCTTAAACAACTGAGCCATCCAGCCACCCCTTTTATTTTTTAATTAAAGCATTTTTAAATTTTATTTATTTATTCTGAGAAGGAGAGATCACGAGCAGGGGTGGGGCAGAGAGAGTGGGGAGAGAGAATCCCAAACAGGCTCTGCACTGCCAGCACAGAGCCTGATGTGGGGCTCAAACCCACAAACTGATCATGACCTGAGCTGAAGTCGGATGCTTAAACAACTGAGCCATCCAGCCACCCCTTTTATTTTTTAATTAAAGCATTTTTAAAGTTTATTTATTTATTCTGAGAAGGAGAGATCACGAGCAGGGGTGGGGCAGAGAGAGTGGGGAGAGAGAATCCCAAACAGGCTCTGCACTGCCAGCACAGAGCCTGATGTGGGGCTCAAACCCACAAACTGATCATGACCTGAGCTGAAATCAAGACGCTTAACTGACTGAGCCACCCAGGTGCCCCTTGATGTCTGAGATTTAGATTCAGAAAACTGGCCGACCTGTCTATTGTAGCTGCTGCTGCTGCTTGTCCCTTGCAAACATCTCTTGGCCTGTGTCCAGGCTGAAAGAGAAGGATGTCTGTGTGTAGCTGTGGCTGATTAAAGATTTGAAGACAATGAAGTTAGCATCATTTCTTCAGAGTTAAAATTTAAAGTTATAAAGTGATACTCAAGTTTAAGAACTTAGTAAACATTAGAACAAAGTTGAGGATTCTGAGAAGATGACAGAGTAGGAAACAACAAAAATCTGTCTTTCCACCTACACAAAGTTGCACTGGCAGAATCTTACATAAATATTTTGGAGCTCTGGAGTCTGAAGGCTCCTAACTTTCAAGAAAAGGCTTTGGTGGTAAATTGCAGTTAATTTTGATCAACTTCAGCTCTTCGCCTAGTAGTAGCTCCCCATTTCCCGCCACTCTATATATGGTCCCACCAGGCAGTTATGTATGTGTTCCTGGAGTAGCTTGTACACAGACTGTGGAGCTATGGTGGGCAAAAAGCGCCTTATCTTCCATATATTTGGGACCTGCTCTGATCGCTGCTTCTGAACACACAGGTTCAGAAGAGAGGTGGTGGCATTATTGCGTCACCTCCCACTTTTGCCAATGCCAACTGCTTCCCATTTGGCTGAAGTGACTTCCAGGGTCATTAAAGGGGTTGGTGCCTTTCTTTTTTGCTCCTCCTTTTCCCCTTTTGGGAGCCAGACCATTCAAAAACTGGCCAGACCATTGAAAAACCATTGAAACTAGACCATTCAAAAACAATGGCATATACGAGGGGAGTTAGAAAGTCAACAGGCATGCCCAGGAAATGGTGTTGGCTCAGAAAAACCCGAGAAGACCCAAGTTTACACCTCATGCTGATCCTTGGCACAGAGACAGCCTACAACAACAAAAAGCAAAACCGAAAGATAAAATGCAAAACAATTGCTAACTCTGGGGAAGCAGGAGAATTTGATTTTCAGAGTAACTGCATTCTTAGAATCAAATGTCCAGTTTTCAAACCTTCCAAATCACAAGACATACAAGTGATACACAAGGTATCCATAGGAAAGTGTGGACCATTCAAAGGAAAAAATAAACAGAAACTTTCCCTGAAAAAAAAAAGAAAACTGATGGATTTACTTGACAAAGAATTAGAAACAACTGTCTTAAAGATGCTCAAAGAACTAAATGCAAAAGTGGAGAAAGTCAAGAAATGATATATGAACAAAACAGAAATATCATAAACAGAAGATTTAAATGAAAGCCGAAAGACCCGGAAGGTACAATAACAAATGACAAAAATCCACTCGAGGGGCTCAGGGGCAGATTTGAGCAGGCAGAAGAAAGAATCAGGAACCTTGAAGAAAATGAAAATCATTGAGTCTAAGGAACAGAAAGAAAAAGGAATGAAGAAAATGGAACAGAGCCTAAGGGACCTGAAGGATGCAGTCAGGTTGGCTAAGACATGCCTTGTGGGAGTTCCAGAAAGAGAAGAGAGAGAAAGAGGCAGAGAGAATATTTGAAGAAATAATGGTTTGTAATTCCACAATTTTTTCTATATAATTTTAGAGACTAATACATTAAAACATTAGTAGTTTATGTTTTGGGGCATACAATGTATAAATATGTAATTCTGGGGGCACTGGGTGATTCAGTTGATTAGGCGTCCCACTTCGGCTTGGGTCATAATCTTGCAGTTTGTAGGTTTGAGCTCTGCATTGGGCTCTGTGCTGACAGTTGGGAGCCTGGAGTCTGCTTTGGATTATATGTGTATCTCTCTCTCTCAGCCCCTTCCCCATTCACGGTCTGTCTGTCTCTCTCTCTCTCTCAAAAAAAAAAAGAAAAAAAAAAAAAAAAGAAAAAAAGAAAAA